>NC_141554.1:101719625-101874750 GCF_021556685.1 Rattus norvegicus
CAATTCGACAAGATGGATGAAGCAAAGAAGTGCAGACCGACAGGAGCCGGATGTAGATCTCTCCTGAGAGACACAGCCAGAATACAGCAAATACAGAGGCGAATGCCAGCAGCAAACCACTAAAGTGAGAATAGGACCCCCGTTGAAGGAATCAGAGAAAGAACTGGAAGAGCTTGAAGGGGCTCGAGACCCCATATGTACAACAATGCCAAGCAACCAGAGCTTCCAGGGACTAAGCCACTACCTAAAGACTATACATGGACTGACCCTGGACTCTGACCTCATAGGTAGCAATGAATATCCTAGTAAGAGCACCAGTGGAAGGGGAAGCCCTGGGTCCTGCTAAGACTGAACCCCCAGTGAACTAGACTGTTGGGGGGAGGGCGGCAATGGGGGGATGGTTGGGAGGGGAACACCCATAAGGAAGGGGAGGGGGGAGGGGGATGTTTACCCGGAAACCAAAGAATTATTATTACGTATTAAATAAATTAAAAAAAAATTAACTACATAATAATAAAAAAATTAATACATGTGAAAATGGCCTTGTTATTTCTGTACAATTTGTGGGAAAACAAGGAATACATTCTATGAAACTTTATTAAAAATAAAGAAGACATTGTCCAGGTGGTGGTGGTGCACATCTTTAATCCAAGGACTCAGGAGGCAGAGGCAGGCAGAACTCTGAGTTCAAGACGAGCCTGGTCTACACAGTGAGTTCCAGGACAGCCCGGACAGTCAGAAAGACCCTGTCTAAAAAAGAAAACAAACAAGGAAACAAATCACAAATAAAGCAGAAGCAAATGCATATTATATTTCTCTCTTGAAATATTATCTTCTAAGTCTTAGCTACTTTTTAATTACTTTTATAAGACACCATGATTAAGACAATTTTTAAAAGACAGCATTTAGTTTGAGGCTCATGGTTGCAGAAGGTCATGGTAGACAACATGGCAGCAGACAAACAGCCATTTTGCTGAAGCAGTAGGTGAGCATTTATATCTTGATCCACAAGCATGATACAGAGAAAGCTAACTTGGAATGGCATGAATTTTTGAAACTTCAAAGCCTGACCCCTAGAGACAAAACTCCTCCAACAAGGCCACAGTTCCTAAAACTTCCTAATTGAAACTAAAATAAACATTCAAATATATGAGCCTATGGGGGAAGGGGCATTCTCATTCAAACCACTTTGTTAGTCTGTTCAACTTTTCCTTATATCATATCCTTATTGAAATTCTTATAAAATCCGAACAAAGAATGAAACAGAGAAGGCAAAGTTATTTGGGACATCCTGAGGAAACACTTAGAATCAAGTCAAACTTGGGTATTCTTTGTTACTGTCCATAATTTAGCCACAGATGACAATTCAGGTTGTTGTACAAAGTTCAAATAGTCAAACTAGCTGGTTTTCATATGAGTAAGAAAGTCATAGAACTATGCGACTTTCCACTGTTGGTACATTTGTACTTTGCACCTTAATTTCACTAGTGTGGGGCCTTTTTTCTCAAGAGGTACTCAATACCGTGTTTCTGAAATGCTAAAGAATGCTTTTCAAATTGCTACCTGTCCTGAGAGGTGCTGTATGCTTGTTGAAGGTTGCCTATTGTCAAAACACTATTTCGTGGTACTCTCAACATGAAAGTAGAATCAATGACTTTTAGAAAACCAAGGTGGCTGAAAGTTAGGAGATTTCCAGTGTTACGTCTTTGCATGTGTATGTACACCTTGAAAAATATGGATGTTAAAATAGGTAATTATTCAGATTTCTTCATTTTGGTAGTTCCATCTGGAAGAGTTCAGAGACTATTTTTATAATTTTAAAAATGTATTATTTTTTTTAATTTTTTACTTTACAACCTGCTCACTGTCCCCCTCCTGCTCACCCCCTCCCAAAATCTTCCCATCCTCACTCCCCTTCTCCTCTGAGCAGGTGGAAGCCCCTTGGGTATTCCCCCCACCCCTACACACCAAGGCTCAAAGACATTTTTCCCCTAAATCAAATGTTATTAATTAGCTTTCTAATTTATTCAAATGTTTATAAGAATGCAAATATATGCCAAAATCAACTTCTAATCCAATAGTTTTTAAACTTAGTTTTATAATATAATAATGTTGCATTGTTATACATACTTCTTTACATGAAGATCAAGAATTAATAAAATTGTTTAGCAATCTTTATGAAATAATTCGGTCAAGTTAACAGTTTTCAAATATGTAAATAAGCACTCAACCATATCATCATTTTTTGTTTCTGTTTTTGTTGTTGTTGTTGAGCTGGCTCAGTGTGCTTTACCAAATCATATTTTAATAGAGTTTGTATAATTCACTCTTTTTCACAAGACAATATATACCTTTCTAATACCTAATTTTGCTTTTTAGAAAACCTGATCTGTGGTTTAGCAATTGATTCTTTTACAGATGTGAAGGAACATATTAGAGATGGACTTGATTTTCTGTCCATGTGATTCCAATACGGAAACATTAGCAAAACCTCAAATGTCAATTTTCTATCAAACTTTCAAATGATTACTTGAAACCATAAGTTCTGTTTAGACTTTTCAAAATACAAATGTTCTTTGGCCTTTGATGAAGTCACATCCTCATCAAAACCATTAGAAGTTGAAAATCATGTTTAGGGCAAAGTGAATTTAATTTGTTACACCAAAACTAATTAACATCACAGCTTAGAAATATGATATTATAGAGTACTGGCTATTTGTCCACATGATCACATGACCAACTTAAACTATAGCTTGCTGCTGCTGCCAGTATCTCACATGAGTATTTTTTTTAATTCTTTTTTTTTAATTTTTTTAATTAACTTGAGTATTTCTTATTTACATTTCGAGTGTTATTCCCTTTCCCCGTTTCCAGGCAAACATCCCCCTAACCCCTCCCCCCTTCTTTATGGGTGTTCCCCTCACCATCCTCCCCCCATTGCCGCCCTCCCCCCAACAATCTAGTTCACTGGGGGTTCAGTCTTAGCAGGACCAAGGGCTTTCCTTTCCACTGGTGATCTTACTAGGATATTCATTGCTACCTATGAGGTCAGAGTCCAGGGTCAGTCCATGTATATATAGTCTTTAGGTAGTGGCTTAGTCCCTGGAAGCTCTGGTTGCTTGGCATTGTTCATATGGGGTCTCGAGCCCCTTCAAGCTCTTCCAGTTCTTTCTCTGATTCCTTCAACGGGGGTCCTATTCTCAGTTCAGTGGTTTGCTGCTGGCATTCGCCTCTGTATTTGCTGTATTCTGGCTATGTCTCTCAGGAGAGATCTACATCCGGCTCCTGTCGGGCTGCACTTCTTTGCTTCATTCATCTTGTCTAATTGGGTGGCTGTATATATATGGGCCACATCACATGAGTATTTTAATGTATAATGCTAGCCTAGGGAAAGATAAAAACTCAAAGTTTCACATATAATTCCAACTGAATATGTATTGTTTTTGCATCAGTGAAAGGAGAAAATTCTTCAGTCAAAACTTAAGTGGGAGATTATCCCTACTAAACTTCCACTAATTGCATCAAAGTGGAGTATCTGGGTAAAACTTACTGCAATCAAAATTGTAAAAAATGAAATACATGCATACTTATTTACATATAGGTAATATATGCTCAACATTGTAAAGTACTGAAAAGGACCTAAGAGGAGGCAAAGCAGAATAAGGAGACAAGCTGGGTATTGAAAGCTACAGTGAAAGAATGACGAATTACAAGTTCATGGCTTCCTTCTCTAAGAGTTTTCTCTATCTTTATGGCTAGAACAGAGGAAAAAATCATTTCGGTATAATGATTTCAGGGGAAAGTCTAAAGCTGACAAAAATTTAGGGGATGAATTTTGGAAGCGAGAAAATTACGAGAGCCACACACAAATTCTGATCATTAACGTTCACCTAATGTTCGTTGACTGCTAAACTGTATATGATGTGTGGGAAGGGAGGTAGTAATCCCAGGATCTGTGATGAGAACTGGCAGGGCAGATAAAAATGTGTCCATGAAAATCAGTGACATTAGATGAGATTTATGAATGTTTACTGAGTTTGACACAATGTGAGTGTGTTGCTCAGTTTGCTTCTGTGTGTGTGCATGGGATGATGTGTCAAAGGACAGTATATTAATTTAGGAGAATCCCATAAACAAGAGTACAGTGATGGTAGCCCCCAATATCTGAGGCTAAGCTGTGCCCAAATTCTTGGCTGACCACCAACATATTCAGGTGCAGGTGAAACTCCCAGGAAGCCTAGGTAAAAATAGCAGCAGGAAGAAACTGTAATAACTGCACAAATATATCAGCTGTTACACACCACAGGAGAGACAGAGTCTGGAGTTTGAATCCATGTAAGTGAATCACCAACTAGGGCAACAAAATCATTTCCTCAGAATATAATATAATTCAGAATCACTGTAATGGGTATCTATAATATCCAATTTTAACACAAAATTATGGATTATGTATAGAAACAGGAATGTTTAAGTAACCCTTGGTGGGAGGCAGTCACTGACAAATGAATCAGAACAGATGTATATCTTGGGTATAGCTGACAAATCTTCTAGGGTGCAAGAAGGTTAACTATAGATAGCTACAAAAATTAAAACATCAGGGCAATTAATCAGAGAACAGAGAGAATCTCAACTTAGAAATGAAAATGATTCTAAATATGACAAAATTTCAAAAGTACAGTAACAGAAATGAAAATCTATCAGATAAAATGAAGAGCTAGTTATAGTTTGCAAAATAGTAAAATGTAAGGTGGATCTACAGAAGACATAGAACTGAATGAACACAGGGATGAAAAAAATAAGGATATTCGAATCTAAATTTCCATGAAAAATATAAAGTTGCTCCTCTGTGAGTATAATAGTATCCTTTGTTGCTGGGATAAAATATCATGATCAAAGAAGTTTCTTTTGACTTATAGATTCCTAAGTGGAGAGTCAGGGTGGCAGGAGTAAAAAGCAGAGAGCTCACATATTCAAATTGCAAGCACACACCAAAGAGAAAACTGGGGAGCAATAGCATCTCAAAACCCACAGTCAGTTATACACGTTCTCCAGTAACACTATACTATCTTAACATCCCCAAACAGTAACACCAGTTGAGAACCAGGTGTTCAAAGCCCATGTCCATGAGGGACATTTCCTATTAAAACCACCACAGAGAACCTCAATCAAAGCAACAAAAATACATACAAAAACAATTATTACCAGAAATTTCAACACTCGAATTATTCTAAGTCAAAGATGATCATGAAAAAAATCATAGTAATAGAGTAAGTTGATATACATGGGGCTGATTTCTCCGTAGAAACCACTAAGACAAAGGGATTAGAACATGACCAAAGTGTGAGAAGTAAGATATAATCAAACAGAACACACTAAATAAAGGAAAAATATGTCAAACAGGAATTATCTATAAGAAAAGGAAGCACATCTCTGACAACAATAAAATGAGTTTGTCTTCAGTACACCTCCATGGTAAGACTAAATGAAATAGAAGACAAATGCTTTAAAAGGGTGTTTCCAATCCATGATTTAAATTCAAAACTGTGAGTGTGTGTGTGTGTGTGTGTGTGTGTGTGTGTGTGTGTGTGTACATATAATATATGACGGGAGGCATGGTGTCAGGAGCAAGAAGCAGAGAACTCACATCTTCAACTGCAAGCACACCTACACACACACACATGTGTATATATTATATCTTCTCTTTGTATATTGTGAAGCTTAGGCCTATTTGAAAAACTGTAAAGATGTACTACTTGATATATTTGAACATTAAGAGGTTAGTATGATTAGCGTAGAGTTATTATAAAGTTCTTATGTTGTACTTGAAATAATGTTCACTTCAAGGAGAGTATGGTATGTTAAGATGAATGACAGACTCCACAGAATAACTACTGAAAACTACAAAGAATTTTATCTTACAGACCAATAAAAGAATCCAGATGAAACAGAAAAAATTAACACAGAGGAAAGCAAGAGACAAACAAATAGTACAATTAATTGGAAACAAATACAAAGGTGCCAGATATTATTATTAATCACATTAAGTGTAAATGGATTAAATATACTAATCAGCAGAAACAGAAGCTAGATAGAGGGAAGAACTATAGACTTCCCATAAAAGATACACACTAAATATAAACCTGTATTACTAGCTCTAAGATGAAAATGTCTTTATTATAGAATGCTAATATATCAGGAAAGTATATCAATTGTATACATGTGTAAACTTTAACTATTAGCTCTAAATATAGAAAATTCCAATAGTAGAAATTACAAGACAAATGTGCAAACATATTTGCAAATTTTGACCTAGTTTTTAAAAGAAATCCATCATATTGCTAGTGTATGTATGTATGGTATGGGTGTGCACACCTCAGTGCATGTAGAAATGTCAAAGGATAATTTTGTGAGGTCAGTTCTTTAATGCCAGTATTTGGGAACCAGAAGCAGACAAATCTCTAGGACTTCAAGGCCAAGCTGGGGGTTTCATTATATAGCCTTACATGGCCTGAAACATGCCATATAGACCAGGCTGGACTCAAACTTAGATCTATCTCGTTCTTCCTCTGAACGGACTTAGAAAAGTGAACAGATTAAATTCTTTACATAAAACCTAGTTCCATAAAGAAAGCCAAGATTGTTTTACTTATGAATTCTGCCAGTTAAGAAGAGTTAAAACCATACCTCAAAAACTACTTAAAAATAGAAAAGGAAGTAACAATTTCTAATGCCTTCTATGTTGCTATTATTGCCTAGAAATCATGGTGGACAAAAAGCATCTGAATAAAGTATTACTTTAGAAAAACAACTGTAATGTATGTTGACATACAAAAACCTTTTTAAAATAGCAACACGGAGTGTTGAACATTACATAAAAAGGATTATGCATTTTGACCAAATGACATTTATTATAGCTTACAAGGTGGCTAAAAGTACAAAATTCTCCCAATGTAAGACTACAAAAAACAAAGAACACCCACACAAAGAGTTCGATAAGAGCAGAAATGCACCTGACTCAATACAATAAAGTATTATAATTAAAGCTACCCATTATGTACAAATAGAAGGGAAGGTTTTTTTTTGTTATTTTTGTTCTGTTTTGTTTTTACCACACACAAAGTATCTCAGAAACACTCACGTCATACTTCCTGATGAAAGACTGAGTGCTTTATCTCCTGAAATGAGAACTTTAACAAAGATATCCACTCCCACTGCTTTTATTCAACACCATACTGGACATTAGAGTCTTGATATTCAGTTCTAAATTAAGAAAGAAATAAAATATATTTGGGTTTTAAAGGAAAGTTTAAGACTATTTGCATTTTAAGAAGACATGCCTTTGTATGGCTAAGAATCTTGGAAAAAGTAATGTGAATGGATAAATTCAATAGGTATATGAGTTGCTTTTCTGTTGCTTTGATAAACTACAATGACCAAAAAGAAATTAAGAAAAAAAAACAACCCAGATTTTGCTTTGGCTAACAGTTCCAGAGGGATAGATCCATCACAGCAGATATGCAATGATGTAGTGGCAACAGCAGAAAACTGGCTAGTCACATTTTCATCTGTTCTCAGGAACTGGAGAGGGGGAAGGGGAGGGAGGAAGGAGGAGGGGGGTAGTGGGAGCTTTGTAGTAATCTCTCGAACCTAAATAAGCCAGTCCAAAGAAAACACAACTCAACATAAATACAGGCTGCACATCTAGATTGGGCAGATTTACCACTACACTACTCTACTGATCCCTTATAACTTGTGGTTTTTCCAGGGCATGTGCTTTAACTCCATCTTCCTTCCACCTCCTCTTCCTCCGTGGACCCCCCTCTCTCCCCCTCTCCCTCTCTCCCCAATTCTTCAACTCTACCTCCCCTTCCCCTGCCCAATCACCAGCTTTCGCCTTATTTTAAAAGTTAAAATGAGGAGAAGTTTCTGATGAAGTCACCTGAGTACTGAGTACTTGACTAGGCAGCCCTTCTTGGGGAAAGGGAATTAGCACCAAAATACAAACAGCTTCAGGGCAATCCACAACCCAGGAGGGGGAGGAGGGAGGAGGGAAGAAGGAGGAAGGAGGAGGGAGAGGCTAGCCAGGAACATGAGAAGAGAGGGGAGAAAGGGGAATGGGAAGATGAGTGTAAGAGAGTAAGGGAATAAAAATTTAGTGCTATTATTAAATACAATAATAGAATGAAAAATAAAATTAAAATCATTTGGATAACAGCAGAAATATTATTAAAAATAATTCATGGCTGTAATAGTGGTCCAATGTTACAAGGGTAAGCAACCATTTTCTAATATGAATTAAGGTCATTTTATAGGAGAAAATGTATGCCTGATATGGTACAGTTCAAGAACTCATGAATGAGGAACTTAGTCCAGGAGTAAATCTATTCCTTTGCTCAATAGACATAATAGCAAACAGCTTTCTAAATTAGTGTCTTAGAGTGGGAGAGATGAATCATCAGTTAATAGCAATGGCTGCTCTTTCTGAGAACTCAAGTTCAATTCCTAGCAACCACAGTCTCTCACAACAATCTGTAACTCTGGTTCCAGGGGATCTGATGCTCTCTCCCGGTCTCCATAGGTATCAGCATGCATCAGATGAACATACATACCTGCAGGCAAAACACTCATGCTCACACAATACCTATGTCTACAGATTAATGAAGCTCTCAGACCACATCAAAATATGCATTCTCACAAGACAAAGAACAGAAGGAAACTTTCTCAACATGATAAAGGACACACCACACACACACACACACACACACACACACACACACAGATGGCTGCAGCCAAACATCAGACTGAGCACTGGGAGTTCAATGGAGAAGTTAGGGCAAGCACTGTAGGACCTTAAGGGGTTTGCAACCATGTAGGAAGAACAACAATATTAACCAACTAGACAAATAGACCCCCATCCCTCTGCAAAGCTCCCAGGGACTAAACCACCAACCAAAGAGTACACACACAGGGACCCATGGCTGGAGCCACATATATAGCAGAAGACTGCCTTATCTGACATTATTGGGAGGGGAGCCCCTTGGTCCTGTGGAGGTTCAGTGCCCCAGGGTAGGAGAACGCTAGGGTGCAGAGGCATGAGTGGGTGTGTGGGTGGGTGTGGGAGCACCCTCATAGAGGCAGGGGAAGGGAAAAGGGAATAGGGGATTTGTAGAGGGGAAACTCGAAAGTAGGATAATATTTGAAATGTAAATAAATAATATAACCAATAAAAAGATAAACAAGATACCAAAAAGGCTTTAACAGGGCTACTAGGGATGAATTCAGCAAATTTGTTAGGAATGAGTCGACAAATGTTGATCATGCTTTATGGGTTAAAACACACACACACACACACACACACACACACACACACACACACCACTATACAAACAAACAGTGAGACAGACAGACAAAATACAACTGGCCCAAACTGTTGGCTAGATATTTTCTACCTAACTGACTAGTCTCTGTTTACCCATTTCTTCCTTTCAACAGACCATTCAGGCATTCTCACTCAAATTTAATGTGAGTCACAACAGAGTGCCTGCCATTACCAGCACCGCTCTCTCAGTTTCATTGTTCATTTCTGTTTTGAGTGTTCTAGCAGTGGGGGACTTCCTTGCTGACTCATAGGTCCCTTCCTGCTCAGAATCTTTAAGTGATACATTTTTAGCTTGTTTATGATTGTGATGGTACATTAAATTTGTTCCTTTTATCTAAAGAACTGTGGCTAGAAGCTAGAAGCTAGAGGTTGATTTTAAAAAGAACCTCTTTGGGGCTGGAGAGATGACTAATGGTTATTAGCACTGGTTGCTCTTCCAGAGGACAGGGTCTTGATTCCTAGCAATAGTATGTTAGCATACAACTAATTCTAATTCCAGTTCCAAGAGATCAGATGCCCGCTTTTGTCCTCTGTGGAGACCAGGCACATGCATGGTGCATAGCATCCAAGCAGACAAAACATGAACACCCATAAAATAAACTTGTAATAAAAAATAAGAAACACATTTTGTTATTGGGAGTTTGGGGGGATGGCAAAGAGTGAGAGAGGAAGAGAGAAAGCAGAACTCTTGTACAGCAGGTAAAGTGTCTGGGAGTAGGACATCATTGACAGTCTCTACCTTGAAATGACTGTCTTATAAGGCTTTATTAGATGAAGGAATGGGTGTATATGATTAGCAGATTAGTAAATTCCCATTCCAGGTGTCAAGGAGCAATGCTGTTTCAGTAATTTTCTAAGAATAGGTTCCTGGAAAAGGGTACTCCTTTTGGGGAATGAGATAATGAAAAACAAGATCCCTTTCTGGTGCCTCCAGACATTTTTGTCTAAAATAATTTTGGCATCTCTGGTCTTAGGCAAGAACAAGCTGTTGGCAGGGCTAAGGACATATTTTACTTGTTTGCTAGAAAGAAACCAGTCACTTTACTATGTAATCTGTGTAGGTTGTTGTTGTTGTTGTTGTTGTTGTTGTTGTTGTTGTTGTTAACCAGATGGAAGTGACAATGACGATTGAGAGATTGCCTCCATCAGATTGATCGACAGGTAAGTCTGTGCAATATTTTCTTTATTAATGATTGTGGTTATTTGAAAGAAAATAACACTCATAGGCTCATGTATTTTAATACCTGGTGTCCAATTGGTAAAACTGTCTGGGAAGGATTAGAAGGTGTGACCTTATCACTTGGGGGCAGGCTTTAATGACTTTGGGCATTTTACATTTTCTCTCCCTCCCTCACTCTCTCTCTCACTCTCTCTTGCTCGCTCTCTCTCTCCCTCCCTACCACCCCCGCCCCCTTAAGCTCTCAGGTGCTGCTTCAGCTACATATCTGCCTGCTTGTTGTGATGCTCTCCACCAAGATGGTCATAGACTCCAATTCCATGAAACCATACTTTTCAAACAAACACTTTCCTTTATAAATTGCTTTGGTCATAGTGTCTTATCACATCAATAGAAAAGACAACGAAATGTAAGAGGGCCCACCCAACAATAGTGCCATCCCTGGTGTATATAAGAAAATAAGCAGGCAGACCACACTTGCCCCACTCAGCTCTATGTGGATGTTTGTGGTCTGTGGTGCAGCCTCAGGCCACAGTGATGTTGGCACCCTTTTTTGCTGCCAGGGACCATATTAATGTGAGTGGCCTGTGCTGCTGAGTCCATGGTGATGTTGCTGTTTGTGCTACTGCTGAGGGCCAACTACATCTGGGTCTATAGTTCACTGTAACCAGGGTCTGGGTTGATGTGCATGATCCATTTTGCCACAGAGGACCAGGTGGATATCCATGGTTTATGCTGCATCCTGAAGTCATGTTGGTGATGTCTTCTGGCTGTGCTGCCACCAGGATGCTGATCTAAATAGTCTCAGCTGCTACCTGAGGCCAGGTTGAAATCCATAGTCCAGGCTGTCTTCAAGGGCCTTGTCTGGATCTGTGGTCTTACAACAGCTGGGGGCCATGTTCATGAGCTCTGCTCTCACCAGAATTCATGTAGAGGTTCATGATCCATGCTCTGCTGACTATAAAGAGCAGGGGCTACTTTGACTATGACAGAAGTGTCAGAAGATGCAGAATCAAGAGGGAAGGACATAGAAGGCTTCTCTGATAAACCCTACCCCTCAGCCCCACAAAAGTAACAGCCTAAACAAGAAGCCACTGAAGAGAACTCTTAAAGTGTGATGGGGATGCAGACGTGCAGCTGTCCATAACTGATGGCTTCTGGTGGGTGTATGGGAGGGAAAAGACTCAGTTGTATTTAAAGGGTAGGACCCTGAGAATATGACCATGCTCCAGTGAGTATATAGATAACACAAATTGGACTTTTCAATTTTTATTATTCTTATATTTCTGTTTTACTTTTTGGAGGAGAGGAGGAGGTCAAGAGGATGGGGAAGTGAACATTTGAAGGGCTGGAAAATGGGTGTGATTGGGAAGCAAGACACGAAACTTCCATCGTTTTAAAAAAATGCTACATTGAAAAAGATACACAAATCTTAAAAAGAAAAGAAAGAAAGCTCAGCAAGTCATGGAGAGCAAGTCGGTAAGCAATGTTTCTTTACAGTCTCTGCTTTCATTCCTGCCTTTAAGTTTCTGCCTTGAGTTCTTGTCCTAACTTCTTTTCATGATGGGCTAAAAGTGTAACCTGAGATAAAAACTATCTTCTCTGAGTTGATTTTGGTCATGGTCTTTTATGCATAGCAGTAGAAAACCAACTAATACAGCTTTTTAAAAAAATGTAAATTGTGTAGCCAATGTCTTCCTAAAAGGAGAAAGAGTGAACTGAAACTGGAGTGAGACTATGAGCTGTTAATGTTTTTTTCCAGTGATGAACTTCCTCTAGCAAGAGAGCACCAACTCCCAGGAGCCGCCTCTCAACACAGTGACATGGACTGGGTATCCAATATTCAAATACTCGAGTCTCTTGGACATTCTCATGTAAACCACCACACCTAGAATGTTCAAGGTTTTGAATTTGTTCCTCAATAATGCATAACTTGGGTCTTGATGTCATATGCTTACAATCCAGCAGACAGGAGGCCGAATCTGGAGTATTGCCGAGAGTTCAAGGCTGGCTTAGACTACACAGAAAATTCAAGACCATTCTGGTAAAAACAACTGAACAAATGAAAATAAGATAGAGATGTAGGTCAGTTAGGGGTGTCCATGGCAGTAAACAGAAGTAGTTTGAATGAGATATCTTCTATCTCCAGGCACTTGATTATTTGGCCTCCAGTTGGTGGCATCGTTTATGAAAATTTAGAAGGTATGACTTTGTTTGAGGAAATATGTTATTGGAGTCAAGCTTTGTGAGTTTAAAACCTCGTGCTATTTTGAGTTAGCTCTCTGCTTCTTGCTTGTATTTTAAAATGTGACCTTTTAGTTTGCTCTTCCAGTTCCCACGACTACCTTCTGCCGTACTTTCACCATCATGACTAGCATGCTGGCTAATTTTATGTCAACTTGACACAGGCTAAAGTCAAGGGAAAGGAGGGGTTCTTAACTGAGAAATTGCCTCCATAAGGTCAGGTTGTGGGCAAGCCTGTGGGACATTTGCTTAATTAATGATCGATGTGGGAAGGCCTAGCCCATTGTGAGTAGGGTTAGCCCTGGACTGGTGGTTCTGGGTTCTATAAGAAAGCAGGTTAGGCAAACCATGGGGAACAAGCCAGTAAGGACTCTTCCACACCCTCTGCATCAGTCCCTACCTTCAGGTTCCTGCCTTTAGTTTCTGCCCTGAGTTCCTTGATGATGGGGAGCAAGCCAATAATTACCATTCCCATGTCTTCTGCATCAGCTTCTACCTCTAGGTTCCTGTCCTCTTTGAGTTCTTGTCCTGTCTTCCTCTAAAAATGGACTATAAAATGGAAGTATAAGCCAAATAAACTTTCTTTCCCAAGTTGCTTTAGTCATGGTGTTTAATCACAGCAATAGTAACCCTAAGACAATGGCAGTACACTCTTATTTCTCTGGAACTGTAAGTTCAAATAAACCTTTCCTTCATTAAATTGTCTTGGTCATATCACTTTATCACAGCAAAAGTAACTAATACACAAACACAAACCCCTGAGTTTGTGTCAAGCATTGAGCACAAGGAGGAACGTGTTTATAATCCCAGCACTTGCCATGGGCCCTCACAATTCAGTCTTCCTCAACTACGTAGCCTTAACACGCAGTCTCAAAAAAAGTTAATTTTAAAATTTATATGAAGACACAAATGGTTTAGAAAAGCCAAACCTTTGAAAAAAGAACAAAGCTGGATGACTTATACCACCTTCTTTTAGAATTTTTAAAACGATAGTAAATTATATATAGATAGATATCAGGAGACTAGAAAACACCCAGAAATAGAGGCAGTTGTATATGGCCTATTGATTTGTAACAAAGGTTGGAGTCCACAAATTGTGCCGAAACAACTGCTTACCTGTAAAACTAGTAAACCAAAAAAGATTAACTTTACTTTTACCTAATATCATACAGACAAATAAAAACAAAACATATGTGTAACTATGAGTTAAAAGGGCACAGTTTCTTTAAGAAAATATAGGCAAGATCTAGGAGGTGGCAAAAGGTTCATACAACAAGGAGAAGTATGAAGGAAAAAAAAGATAAATTGGACCAGGGTAAAACTTAAAAGCTTTATTTTTTTCAAAACCATTACTTAGAAATGAAAAGGTAAGCCACAGAGTAAGAAAATGTTCACAAAACTTAAATCAAATGACTACTTCCAGAATATGTATATGTATAATGTATGTATTAGAATATGTATTTATGTAATATGTATGTGTATTAAAATACACACATATATATTACTTTAATAACAATATATCTTAGTATAAAATCATTAAATATTTGAAAAGACAGCTTACAAAGGAATATATGACAGTGGCCAAAAATACATGAAAAGATGGCCAGTGTCTTGAATTACTAGAGACATGTGAATTAAAATGACAATAAAAATGATTACATATCCAAGAAAAAGGCTAAAATTAAAATTATAGCACTTAAAAGTGGAACAACCTTTTTAAAACAAAATATTCATCTCCTATTCTTAATTTATTTAGAGAAATAAAATGCCTCATATTAAGACTTCTGTATAAATATGTATAGTAGCTTTATTAATTGTGCTTACAAACAGAAAACAACTTAAATGCATCTCACCTTGGGAACTGATGAACAAATTTCAGCACATCTGTACAATGTGTTATATTGTTCAGCTATAAGAGAATTAGCTACTGACACCTGCAATAATATTAGTATCTCCAAAACGTGATGAATGAAATAAATTATCTTAGTTTTATACTATTGCTGTGAGGAGACACAATGATCAAGGCAACGTATGGGGAAAGAAAGCATTCGATTGAGGGCTTGTTTATAGTTCCAGAGGATAGTCTATGATTATCTTAGGGGCAGGGAGTATGACAATGGGCAGGCAGGCATGAGTAGTTATTGAGAGCTCACTCTGAAAAGTGCAGTGTGAGAGAGAAAGGGGGGCTGGGCCTAGAGTAGGCTTTTGAAACCTCAAAGCCCATCCCCAGGGACACACCTTCTTCAACAAGTTCATGTCCATTCCAACAAGACTATAGGTCCTAATCCTTAAACAGTTCCACCACTGGAGTCTAAACATTCAAACATATGAACCTATGAAGGCCATTCTCATTCAAACTACCATACCATCTTTAAAACTATATGAATGGAAGTTTCTAGGTGGAAGCTACACATTACCTTGACCTTTTTACAAGGCTAGCTAATGGACTAGAACTTCAATGATTGGGGAGAGGTTGCAGTGTTACGAGTCCAGACCTTAATTGCAGCATGTTATAATAGCAATCCTCACTCACCCTGTGTTTAACCTAACATCCTTATGACTATCTACTGAACCATTTTGGAATATACTAACTTATCATACCTCTAGCTTCCACCAACCAAAAAGTAAAGAATGTTGTCAGACAGCATATAAGACCTATAGCAGACATTTCCCCACTTTTTGGTAACTCTCCTACTTGATGTCCCCACTGATATTTTTCAAAAGGATCTTAATTTATAACTTTATTTGTTCTTTTACCATAAATGATCATGAACTGTTACCACAGGGAACATGGTGGAATGCTGAATCTATGTTTCTGGGCAGTGCTTACTCATACTCATTGGGGCAAAGGTTATGTTTCGCATTGATAGCTTCTTCCCAGACAACCTTTGACCACCCACTCTTAAACTGGTTCTTATAGATCTTACTGTGACTTCTAATTATATGTAAATATTTTCCTTATTATCTTTCTCTTTTTCTTGACTATAAACATCTTTCAAGTGGGTGTATTGTCTTATTTCTACTCTAGCACCAGCAATTTAGATGGTCATTAAAAATAAGACAAATGACCTAATATCCATATCATGCGTGTTCTTTTGTGTCTGGGTTACCTCACTCACAATGCTATTTTCTAGTTCCGTTCATTTGCCTGTGAATTTCATGAACTCATTGTTTTTAATAGCTGCATTGTGTAAATGTACCATATTTTCTTTATGCATTCCTCTGTTGAAGGGCATCTGGGTTGTTTCCAGCTTCTGGCTATTACAAATAAGCCTACTATGAACATAGTGGAGCATGTGTCCTTGTTATATGTTGGACCATCTTTTGGTTATATGTCCAGGAGTGGTACAGCTGGGTCCTCAGGTAGAATTATTTCCAATTTTCTGAGGAATCCCCAGACTGATTTCCAAAGTTCTCTTAACAGCTTGCAGTACTATCAACAATGGAGGAGTGTTCCTCTTTCTCTACATCCTCACCAACATCTGCTGTCACCTGCATTTTTGATCTCAGCCATTCTAACTGGTGTGAGGTGGAATATCATGGTTGTTTTGGTTTGCATTTCCCTGATGACTAAGGATATTGAACATTTCTTTAAGTGCTTCTCAATCATTGGATACGACTCAGTTGAGAATTCTCTATTTAGCTCTACACTCCTCTTTTTATAGGGTTGTTTGTTTTTCTTGAGTCTACCTGGAGAAACGGACCACGGAGGGAGAAAAGTGGTGGTGGGGGGGAAAGGGTGGCAGTATCAGAAACTGGATGAGATGTGAGAGAGGTCAGGAAATCAGACAAAAATATGTAGCAGGAGGGATGAGGAACTGGGGATAGCCACTGCAGGGTCCCAGACACCAGGGATATGTGACGGTCTCAGGACCCAGTAGGGATGACTTTAGCCGAAAGGTACAGAGAAGGGAAATAAAGAACCTGTTGAGACCACCTTCAGTAGATAGGCACAGCTCCTGGTCAAGGGACGGGGCCACTCACCTATCTCAAATTTTTAGCCCAGAAATGTTCCTGTCCAAAGGAAGAATGGGGACAAAATATGGACCAGAGACTGAAGGAAGGGCCAACCAAGGACTGCCTCACCTGGAGATCCATCATGTCTGCCGACACCAAACCCAACACTGTTGCTGTGGTTAAGGGGCACTTGCTGACAGTAACTTAGTGTAGCAGTTCCTGAGGAAGTCAGGCCAGCAGCTGACCAATGTAGGTGTGGATGCTTGGAGCCAACCATCAGATGAAGCTCAGGGAACCTGGTAGTGAAGTAGGCAGAAGGACTGGAGGAGCAGAGGGGAATTGCAACCCCATTAGAACAACATAGGCTGGCCTGACCATCCAGTTCTCCCAAAGTCTAGACCACCAACCAAGGAATGTACCTGGAAGGATCCATGGCTCCAGATACATATGTAGCAGAGGATGGCCTTGTCTGACAGCAAAGGGATGGGAGGCACTTGGTCCTTAGGGAGGCTTGATGCCCTAGTGTAGGGGGATGCTGAAGTGGTGGGGGAGAAAGTGTGAGTGGATGGAGAAGCACTCTCACACAGGCAAAGGGAAGATGGCAGGGCAGATGTTGGGTGTGGGGTTGGTGGAGGGGTAACAGGGAAGTGGGATCCCTGTTGGAATTATTATTTGAGATGTAACCGAATGGAATGATTAATAAAACATAAAAATAAAAAAATAAGACAAATGCCTTGATTAATGTTTTTTCTTTGTTCCATTACTAAAGATACTTCATGACAGTATTGTTATGTTGTAACATGGACTTTGGGGTATCCTGAATCTGAGTTCCTGAAACATGCTCACTCACATTTAGCACCAGAATAAATGATGTCTCACTTGCTTTAAGAATAGATCTGTATTTTTTTAAAAAATTTTTAGATCTGTATTTCTTCAATCAACAAAATATATTTTTTCACATATTTAAACTTCTAGAAAATACAAACCAATCTATATTTGCTGAAATATCAAATGTTGTCTGGTTTGGGGCTGGAAGTGCTAATGGTCTATAAGAGGGTATCTTTTTGTATAATGGAAATATTTTACATTTTGACTATATTAGTGGTTTCACAAATGCATATACTTATAAATATTCATAAGTATGTATACTTAAAATGAACTCATCTTACAGTATATACATAATAGCCAGGAAAATTGGCTAAAATATGAAAATAAATTTATACTGAAATCATTATGTTTAGGTGACCATCTGATAATAGGATTGCTAATAAGATATTTTTGTATCTGTGCCCAGAATCCCTTCATTTTTTTAGTTTTAAAATTAAATTAAATTAAATGTTTATAATTGCAAATTCTAGCTGTCAAGTTGACTCTGAAAACCCAAGTAGCTGAGCACTCCTCTGAGGGATTTTCTTCGATTATTCAGTGGAGAAAGATTTATTTTAAATCTTGGCCACACCTTCTGGATAGTGCCCATTTAGAAGAAGAAAACTTGGTTTTCGGTCTGCCTGCCCTCACTATTGTGGACCTGCTCATCTACCTTGCTTACTGAGGCATTCCTTCACTGATATTAGAACCAATGTGTTCAGAATTTCAGCATAGACTGAAAATCAACAGCTTTGTAGGAATCTTCCAAGAGTTCAGCACCAACATCATGCCCTTAACAACTACCAGATTCTCAGCTGTTCCATCATGAGGCAGTCATTGCAAAACTACCCAGACCACAACCTGAAAAACTGATTTTAGACATACATACATATTTCTGTTCTTTTATAGCAACAGTTCTCAACCTGGGTCATGGTCCTCCAGAGGTAGAAAGCCCCTTTCACAGGCAATGCCTAAGATCACCAAAAAATACAGATATTTGGATTACAATTCATAACACTAGCAAAATTACAGCTATGTAGCAGCAATGAAAATAATTTGATCGTCATGGGGGTCTTCAAAACAAAAGAAACTATATCTCAGCATTAGGAAGGTTGAAGACCACTGCTTTAGAGGAACCCTGACTAATACAAGGTGTATTCATGTTTAGTTTGATTGTAGTGTGTGTGTGTGTGTGTGTGTGTGTGTGTGTGTGTGTGTGTGTGTGCATGCACACAACTGGTATTCCAGAGGCCAAAGTGGACTTACACATAGATTGTTGTAGACTGTTATGTCTGTATTGAGAACCTAAACCTGTCCTCTGTAAGAGTAGCAAGTGCTCTGAACTACAGATCCATTTCTCTACCCTCTTTCATTCTTCTTCTAATAAAAATATCCCCCTTTTCCTTTGAGTAACTATCCATAAACACTAGATTCTTTCTTTCTTTATTCCTTTCTTTTCTTTTCGTTTTTTTTTTTTTTTTCACTTTAAGACTTTTAGGTTTGGGAAAGGTAACCTTGGTAGGCTAGACAATCAAGACTCAAGATTATTATGTCAAGTACTGTATCACACTTGAGGATGTGATAGCTATGCAAGTGTTGCTGGGGCTCTTAGCAAATGGGAATTTCCTTTTATAGTCTGGTAAATTGTGACACTGTCAACTGCTAAGGGTTTAGGTGGTCATTTGTTCCTTTTTCCATACTAGAGAAAAGCACATCCTAGTAATCTGGAGAAACTAAATTCACATAGTATTTTCTGAAAATATTGTTTTTTGCTTTTTTTAAAAAAAAGATTTATTTTGCTTATATGAATACACTGTCACTTTCTTCAGACACACCAGAAGAGGGCATCAGATCCCATTACAGATGGTCATGAGCCACCGTGTGGCTGCTGGTAATTGAACTCAGGACCTCTGGAAGAGCAGTCATTGCTCTTAACCACTGAGCCATCTCTGCAGCCCTTTCTGAAAATCTTAATCTTAGTATGTTAGTAATATACACCTGGCAAGATCTCCTAGTTATAAAAGTGAATCAATTCATTGCTTTGCTTTAATTTGTTTTTAACATGTTGCTGTCATTTGTAATAGCTAATATAAAGATAAAAAACAGTTCAACCGG
The DNA here is from genome assembly GCF_021556685.1 of Rattus norvegicus. Lineage (NCBI taxonomy): Eukaryota > Metazoa > Chordata > Mammalia > Rodentia > Muridae > Rattus > Rattus norvegicus. The sequence goes on from NC_141554.1 coordinate 101,739,365, forward strand.
TTTTGACATTTGTCACAGTTATAAATTGTCACATTTTGTAAAGATGGCCTAAATTGTATTGACAAAATAATCTCCACTCCTTCAACCTGGCAACTATGATAAAGATGAGGAATTTATAAGCTTACAAGAAAAACAAAGTTGGACAACCACAGTGACCTATAAAAACACATTTTTTTTACTATGAAGCAAAATTAGGTTATTCATATTCATTTACATGCTCTCATCTGCACATACATAAACATTTATTGACACAAGTTTTTGGTTTGGTTTCTTTTGAAAGACGGTATTACTATGTAGATGAGCCTGGCGTTGAATTGTCTAGATCCACTTGCCTCTGTTTCCTGAGTGGTGGGATTAGAGGCTATATGCAGTTTAATTGGGCAGGGTTTCATTACACTGTTCAGTGTAGTCTGGAACTCCTTAAATCAAATGACCTTATATTAACTCATCCTCCCGAGTGCATGGAATTACAGGCTCATGCCATCAAAGCCAAGCTATATCATTAATAGTTTATGATAGAGTAAAGAGTTTTCTATTGCCAAACAGGTCTGGCATTTGACTTCCAGTTCCTAGGAGGTAACATCTAGATCCTTGAAATTTTCTGCGTGATAGGAATTGTTGCATGACTTGCCCTGGGAATGATGTGAATAAACATCTCACCATCCTAGACAGAAAAGAGAATCAATTCTGCACAAACTTAGCTTGATGAGCATGTGCGTTTACAGAGACGTTCTTTAGGGACTTTGAGTAGCACAATGAGCCAGTTTGTCAGAAAGATACAAAGACAAGCAGGTAAAAATGCAAGCAGATTCCTAAATTCAAGCCCGGCCTAGGATAGAGCAAACTGAGTTCCAGGAGTGGTCAGAATGGCAATTCCAGGGTAGTGTTCCTTCCACCCAGCAATCTTATTGTCTATGTTTAACAGAGGCAGGCAGATCTCTGAATTCTTCTGCAAAAGGAAATGTATGCTTGTTGTCTCCTAAGAATTAAGAGGATTGGGTCATGGAATGCTGACTCATAGGATAATCAAAAGGGAATAGCAAGAGAGAACTGCTTGGAGAACTGTCTCAAGCAGAAAATAGAGGGAGACAGCTGTCTGGAGATCTTGAGAGAAAGGAGAAGATAGGAAAAGCTGTATGGGAAGCTGTCTTGAGCAGAACATAGGCCACCAGCTTGAACCCATGATTTCATTTCAAGTCGTTTGTTTTCACTGCTCCCAGACACCCCTTCCTCAGAACCGCTCTCTAAGCCTAGGCTGATCCTTGGCAAATAGAGTTACTGTTTTTCATGGTGGGTCTCTAGGACAATATCTGATAGTTAATCCTAATGAAATGTCCTTTCATGGAGGTATTAGAATATGTATCTGCCTAATTTCTAAGAACAGGAAGAACATTACTAGAAATTTAGTTGAACCACATGGGTAATCAAACAATAGATCATATGTATAAAATGAAGCTTCCAACAAAGCTCTGGATACTTAACCTTAAGTAAGTCTCTGCAGCTGGCCTGGTGGTTTAAATAGGAATGGCCCCCATAGATTCATGTGTTTGAATACTTGACCATAGAGAGTGGCACTATAAGAAGGTGTGGCCTTGTTGATATAGGTATAGCCTTGTTGGATGAAGTGAGTCACTGTGGGGGTGGGCTGTCAGGACTTCTATAATCAAACTACACCCAGTGTGGTACACAGTCTCCTGTTTCCCATAGATCATGATGTAGAACTCACAGCTCCTTCTCTAGCACCATGTCTGCCTGCATGCCCTCATATTTCCCTCCATGATGATAATGGACTAAACCTCTCAAAGTGTAAACCAGCCTCAGTTAAATGGTTTCCTTTATAAAAGTTGTTGTGGTCATGGTGACTCTTCACAGTAATAGAAGCCTAACTAAGACAATTGGGTATACTCTGGGCATATTATTATACATCTACTTTGGGAGGCTCTTATGTCAAGATATAAGCCAAGTGTTAGTAATACTTCCACACATGGCCTGTGTGCCTCTTCAATTAGAACTGTACACTTCTCTTGATAGACCATACCTCCAAGTATAGTAGTTGTTGATGAATTCTATGCACTTTTATTGTGATACATCCACACTGATGATGGTTTTATAAATTCTTTGAACTTGGGAGTCAGCATCAGATGTAGAAACCATTATAGGATGGGCCCTCTAACTGTGTAGCCATGATGCAGAAGAAACTTGAAGTAATAGCACTTAGTTAAAGGAGGGTTGCCTCCAATATGACTGGAAGATAAGTAGCATACTAATTAGATTTGTTGGAAACTCTGAGAATGAAAATTCTGAATGATAATTGAAATTTAGTATTGCTGAGAAAGTTTCTGTTAATGTTATTTTGCCAAGATTGACGTCTAACTAGGCTCCATTCCCATTTACTTACAAACTAGTTATTAGGCCCATCCCCATGTCTAAGAACATGCCTGTAGGGGGAATATCAAGGGGGGAGTGCAGGAGCATAACCACCATTAAGTACTGGTCTCTATTAAGTCCCCTATGCTCTTATCAGAAGAAGCATAATTTTGCTCAGTGTACCAGATAAACTTAGGTAATAACCATTTGAAAAGGACATCACTCATGACTTAAATAATTCTGGTAATATCTTTGCTGTGTGAATCTCTCATTTGCTCAAATGGTTAAAGTTGCAGTCTCTTGTGTCTATTTAAATTAGTTCTCAAGTTGTGGGTCATAACCCCATAGCGGTTGAGTTATCCTATCAGTAATGGTTGATCAGTGATGGTCTAGGACCATCTGAAAACACATATATTTACATTATGATTCATAATAGTATCAAGTTACAGTTATGAAGTAGCAACAAAAATAATTTTTATGGTTGGGAGTCACCACGACTTGAAGAAGTTTATATTAAAGAAGTGCAGCATTAGGAACCACTGCTTTAAATTGTTCAGGACATGAAAAAGAATGATGACATTATATGTGGAATGTATAAGACTAAGGTGTATATAAGTTAATACAATCTTTTATTTGAGTCTAGTTCCTCTTGGAGCATTAGCCAAAGTCAGACAAGAACTATTAAAGAGCTTTTCTTTTATTCATCTCTAAGTGTATGGAGTGATTTCCCACTGGGAAGGCATATTATTTCTGCAAGAGTCACACTCTAAATTCTTTGATTTGGTATCAAAATTCTTACTTAGAACAGTCTGGAGAAAAGAGTCTTCAAAACTCCATTTCTAACCCTGCATGAACATATATAATGGGAAACAATTGTAGGCAGTTATGGTTTATTTGTTGTTACTTGCATCCTAGATACAAATAATAGTGTTCCTCAAAGGGATATTTATCACAGAGATAATTAAGCTTACTTTAACTCCTCTCTTTTGAGGAAGAATGAATAGAGGAAAAATCAGGGTCCCCATTTAAGGTACTTAGTCTCATTAATAAAATAATTCAAGAAAGAACTCAAACAGAATCTCAAGGACAATTTTATTAGAGTTTAAAAGAAAAATTCCAGAGCAGGCAAATTGTAAAAACTCAGAGCTGCTCTGAGATTGATATCAAAGAAGAAAAGGAAAAGCTATGATACTTTAAGTTCTCATCAAGGTTAGACATGTGTCCAATAAGCAGGCATATGGTGGGGAAGTGTTTCAGTAAGGGCTTCTATTTGTGTGACAAACAACACAAACAGAGGAACACTGGGGATGAAAGGGTTAATTTTACCTTATAGTTCAAGATCACAGTCCATCACTAAAGAAAATTAAGACAAGAACTCAAAGAGGGAGGGAACCTGGAGGCAGGGGCTGATGTAGAAGCCATGGAAGAATGTTATTTAGTGGCTTGTTTCTCATCAGGCAGAAACTAAAGGCAGGAATCTTGAGGCAGGGACTGATGCAAATGCCTTAGAAGAGTCCTTACTGGCATTTTCCTCGTGACTTGCTCAGCTTGATTTCTTATTGTATCCCTTGTGCAGGGGTAGCACCATCCACTGTATGCTGGGCCCTCCCATATCAATCATCAATGAAGAAAACATACCACAGATCTGCCAGCAGGCCAATGTGGTGGGGGTATTTTCTCAATTGAGGTTCTATCTCTAAAATGACTCTAGTTTGTATCAAGTTGACCTAAAGCTAGCCACCATAGCAGCGAAGTTTTATAGACAGAATAAGGAGACTCAAAATGTTTGTGCGCTGTGAGATGGGGAGCTCAAAAATGGTGGGAAGAGAAATAGAAAGACTAAAAGGAAACGTTACATTGTAGTCCACAAGCTCTTACACTAAGCCCAGGGATTCCAGAAAGAAAAAAATACAGTATCTCATTAAAGGACACATTACTCTACCCATCTATTTAGCATGGCTTAACATGAGCCCATCTTTGTGGGTGTGGTCCTTATAAAAGTGATTGATTGAACCAGCCCAATAGAAATGTTAGGTCTCCACTGAGGCCAGAGATTCTATTCTCTTAATGAGGATTTTTCTACTCTAACAGTACCTTCCAAAGGTATTCTGGTCACAAGACAGTAGGTTTACACAATCATATGTTTTAGTTGGCGTTTTGTAAACCTGACACAAGTTAGGATCCTCTGGGAAGAGGGAACTTCAACTGAGAAAGCAGATCTCACACTTCCAACACATAGTAACCCAGGATATAATTTACCATTCCAAAGGGTTCATTGTTGTCCTCAGCCTGTGAACCCCAATGATCCTGGCCTTGTTATGGTCCCATGGACACCAATCCTTCCTATCTGACTCTTCTGTGTGACATCCCAATGGTGATTGAGTACCTGAGAGTCAAGGAACCCCAACTTTGGGGCTTGCCACATCTTAGTATGCTTTCTCCCATCCCCTGAGCTATGTCTTGGAGCTTTCCTAGAGCCCAGCACCCGAGATATAAGCGGTGCAGAGAAATACACTCCCCATGTTTTGCCTCCTCAGAGGCATTTCCCAACTTGTACCCACTCCTCTGCATCCATGTGGTCTGTGTATTGTATCTTGGGTGATTCGAGTTTTGGGCTAATATCCACTTATCAGTAAGTGCATACAATGTGTGTTTTTCTGTGATTGGGTTACCTCACTCAGGATATTTTCTAGTTCAATCCATGAATCTAACTCCTCCGCATTCAGCCTGGCCAAGCGGTGGGGCAGAATGTGGACCCACACTGACATTTTTAACATTATGTAGTCTCCAACACAATCCAACCTACATGTTCACAGAATCACACTATGACCTCTCTTCCCTGCCTCAGTGGCTACTTCCCGTAAACATGGAGAAAGATTCTACAACACTTTTATACCTGTCTCTCTCTTGAGTATAAAACCAGTACTACCCAGCTCTCAAAAACAATGACTTCACGAGATTTAAAGGCAAATGGATTGAACTAGAAAATACCCTGAGTGAGGTAACCCAATCACAGAAAAACACACATGGTATGCACTCACTGATAAGTTGGTATTAGCCCAAAACTCAAATCACCCAGGATACAATACACAGACCACATGAAGCTCAAGAAGGATGACCAAAGTGCAGATGCTTCACTCCTTCTTAAAAGGGGGAACAAAAATATTCATAGGAGGGGATATGGAAGCAGAGTTTGGAGCAGCGACTGAAGGAACAAACATTCAGAATCTGCCCCACATGTGCCCCATACATATACAGTCACCAAGACTAGATAAGATTGATGAAGCTAAGAAGGGCATGCTGACAGAAATGGGATATAGATGTCTTCTGAGAGACACAGCCAGAGCATGTCAAATACAGAGGCAAATGCTAGCAGCAAACCATTGAACTGAGAACGGGACCCGTGTTGGAGGAATTAGAGAAACGATTGAAAGAGCTGAAGGGGCTTACAACCCCATAAGAACAACAATGCTAACCAACCAGTGCTCCCAGGGATTAAAACACCACCCAAAGACTATACATGGACTGACCAATGGCTCTAGCTGCATATGTAGTAGAGGAAGGCCTTCTTGGGCACCAGTGGAAGGAGAAGTCCTTGGTCCTGCCAAGGTTGGACCCCCAGTGTAGGGGAATGTTGGGGGTGGGGTGAATGGGGAGGGGAACACCCTTATAGAAGAAGGGGAGAGGAATGGGATAGGGGGCTTATGTCCAGTAAACCAGGAAAGCGAATAACATTTGAAATGTAAATAATAAAAACATCCAATAAAAAATCAGAATAATGTGTCTGAAGATGTCAAGTTCTGCCACCTGCTTCAGATGAAATTGGGCACCTGCCTTAAATTACATTTCCACATGTTTTTCACTGTTGTTGTTTTAGGCCAAGGATATCCCCTCAGGTCTTTCCTTTTCACAGGCTACAGATTTTGCTGACTGATTTCTTGACCTGAGGGTGCCATTACCTTTATTCCATGTATAACATCTGGCATTTCTTTAAACTTTTTATCTGCTTGAGCATAGTACTTGGCTCTAGCATTATAGTTCATGGTTCTCTTTTTCTCCTCAACCTGTACATTTTGTATTTCTCTTCATCCTGCTTGGTCTTTTTCATTGTAGATCTGCTTAAGAATGATCACTAGTAACCATGTGACACTGCCAATTCTAGGATGGCTTGAAATCTTCTTTACAAATGACATTTGTCCAAAACTTCTCAATTTAGCCTAAGGCAGATTTTTTTTTAGGCAAGAGCAAAAAGCAGCCACATTCTTTGCCAACATATTACAAGAATGGTTTCTAATAGTTTTCCCCTCTGAAATCTCTTGGGCTGGGCTTCCACAGTTCATATTGCTTTCAGCACTACTGTCTGCCATGCTCCTCCTAGGATGTTCTATTAAGCCTCATTTACAGTATTCAACCACTGTTCTAATCCAAAATTCCAAAGCCTTCCCTATTTCTCCAAAGAGCACGGTCAAACCTGTTACAATACCTGAGTTCCTGGTACTAACTTCTGTTTTAGTTATTGTTCTACTACTGTGAAGAGATATCATCACTAAGGCAATTTATAAAAGAAAGCATATAATTGTCAGCTTGCTTACAGTTTCAGAAGCTTAGTTCGTGATCATCAGAGCAGGGAGCATTGCAGAGGGCAGGCAGGCAGTAGTGGAGAGCTTGCATCATGATCTAGAGGTATGTGGCAGAGAAAGGCTGGCTTTGGTTTGGACTTTTAAATCTTAAAGCCCATCCCTAGTGACACACCTCTTTCAACAAAATTCCACACATCATAATCTTTCTTAAATGGTCTACTAGCTGGGGAACAAATATTCTAATATATGAAACAATGGGGACCATTCTCATTTAAACTACTACAGGCTCATTTCCCAGGTAATTCTAGATCTCATAAAAGCTGAAAATTGAGGGTAATCATTACAGTATGCATGCTAGTTTTTAAAGAAAACTTGTATTCCAAAATTTTAGTTTCATAATTTTGTACATAATTTCAGAATGCTTATATATGTAACTTGTGCTCTAAAGGATAGAATGCTATGGTCTACTGAGATAAGGATTCTGGTCCAATGGGTGATGGTCTTTATGCTTATCTATTAATCAGTTGGTATTTTGTTTTATGGTTTAGTGTCTCTGAGCTTGCTTAATAGTAATCCTTTCCTGAGGGGCTGATCTTATCTTACAGCAACATCTAAATCAAATTTCTAAACTGACAAGGGTAAGAATTAAATCCAGGAAATAAAATCACTAAAGTTGTTGGTAGCCTTTTAGGGATCGTGAAAACCAGCCCAACATCTTTGTTCAAATCACAAGTGAGTCATGGGAGAAAGGTTAACTGAAGTACTTGGATGGGCCCAGAATTTGTACTATTTGTCAGGCACCACCCATGCAGCACAGATTGATAAATGACATATTCCTGGGAATAGAAAGGGTGCAACTCCATTAATTTACTGGAATAAATCACATCAGTTGAGGCACAAGGGTTTATTGAAATCAACCCTGGAAAGCAGGTCCAAGCACTTTTTAGACAGTCCAGAGGAAGGAAAGAGTTGAAGTCCTTGACTTGTACACCATAATGTGATAATCACCTATCAGTCTGATGGTGTGGCCCAAAACCAAACTATTCCCTGATTCCTGGTGTGTGTGTGTGTGTGTGTGTGTGTGTGTGTGTGTGTGTGTGTATCCTAGTATAAATAATCAAAGGACTCCTCAATTATCCCTGGAGCTTGACTTGCAAGGCTCAGTCTCCTTACAGCCTACTAGACTGCTTGCTGGTCTATGAGTTTTCTTACCTGTACCCGATATGTCATTTTCTGCTCCTCACATGGTCCTTGCTTGTGGAACAAGTCTGATTTTACCTCATAGCTAGAACAGCTCCACTCCCACACCCAGCTGTCAGCAGATCTAGCAACAGCTCTTTCCAGGCACTGGTCTGGTCCATTATCTTATCAATGGAGACTTACATCCCACTTCTGAAACACTTTGAACTCCGCTGTAGCCACTTTAATTGATATTTATCCTGTAACTCATACACATGTACCTTCTCCCCCATTTACTGTGTGCTGTGTGATATGAGAGTTAATACTAGTAATTCAGATAACAATAAAAGAACATGAATTCACTTCAGCCAGGCTACTGAGGAAGGTAGGTGGATTGTATGAGAAATTGCTGTTATTGGAACCACTAACTTTGTGAATTCACTGGTATTCAATTAGTTCTGGCATTTTGGAAACCCACTAACACGTTTGTCTGTTTCTGGCATAGTATGCTCATGGTGCTGTTACAGATTAAACATACAAAGCCTGTACTGTGCAAAAGACCCCAAGTCATCCCACTATGTGACACAAAGACACCCTTTTGTTGTTAAACATTTTTTCTTTGAACGACTAAATATTTTGTTTACTCTGATCCACTTCTGTCCTTGGAAATGTATCTTTTTCTGAGAAATTGTTCCTATTTCTGCTATATCTCCAACAAAGTTTTTGATCTGTAATAAAAAACTTGAAACCTTTACAGAGGTGTCCATGGAGCCCTGATATTTGTTGCTCTCACTGGGATTGGTCACACCTGAGTCTTAAGACCACTGTCATCAACAAGCAGGAGGGAGGTAGAGTTACAGTTCCGTTACATGCCCTTTCCCTGTTGGGACTTCTGGTCCAAAAAAGTTGGCACCCGTATCTTTTATAAAGAGAAGAATTTCAGGCAAAAGCAAATATGAAGCTAAGTTTTAGTTGTAGTTAGGGTTACTGTGGTTGTGATGAAACTCCATGACTAAACAGCAAGTTGGGGAGGAAAGGGTTTATTTGCCTTACATATCAGAGTTCACTGAAGAAAACCAAGGCAGAAACTCAAACAGGCCAAGAACTGCTGATGCAGAGGTATGGAGGGGTGTTGCTTACTGGCTTGCTCCTCATGGCTTGCTTAGCCTGCTTTCTTACAGAACCTAGGACCACCAGCCCAAGGATGGCACCACTGACAATGAATGGACTGGCCCCTTCTCTTTGATCACTAATTAAGAAAATACCTTACAGTCAGATATTATGGAGGCATTTTTTCAATTGAGATTCCCTCTTTTCAGATGATTCTCATTTTGTGCCAAGCTGACATAAGATTAGATAGCACAGAGGTTTATTAAGGGAGATTTTAAAATATAGATATAAAGCACAGACTTTGGTAGTTCTCTAAGGGATGCTAACCTCTCCCCTCCGCCTTAAAAACTGGAGGACTTTTGTATTCAAATTTGCTAGTTACACTTATGAAAGGACATTGCTTAGACATAGAGGTGCCAGAAGAGTGCTAAAAATTCAAGGTTATATATCATTTTGACCTGAAGTAAGTCCATTTATCTACTGATAGGATGTCTTTTGGGAAACATACATTTGTGTGGTAGACAGTTTTGGCTTTCAGTGGCATCTGAAGTTTCATGCTTTAATCAGCAGGAAAGCAGAGCAGACCCCAGGAAAAAAGACTCCCTTCCTTTCTGAAGCTTTCCTTTCCAGGTCCCTATATGTCTCCCTGTGTTTATATCTTGCCATAATCCTCTCAAGTGTTTGCCCAGTATGTTTGAAGCAAATATTCAATCCACCACATTGAAGCCAACTATGATGGGTAATCTTGGTTGTCAATTTGACTACAACTAATCCATGTATCTGGGCTTTCCTGTGAGAGGTTTCCTTGGCTGAATCATTTGAGGTGAGAAGACCCACACCAACCTTGGCTAGACCTTCTGGTATCAGCCCACATAAAACACATGAAGAAGGAAACTCTGCTTTTTGCCTGACTGTCTTCATACCCACTGTTAAATCCAACCAGTATATTCCGAAGGCATTCTTTCACTTGCATTTGAACATACTTTATGGGGGTTCCACCATAGACTGAGGACCATCAGCTTTCTATGAATTCCATGGGACAGAAATGACATAATCTATGTTTTCCTATAGGTAGAAAGAGTTCTATTTCTAAGGGAGCATGATAGCAGTCATGGACTAAGAGAAGCAGTACAGGTCCACCATAGCAGTTCACAGGCTTAATTAATCTTTTGCTTTAACTACCTCAGAATCACTTTTGTACAAAGAAGACATTCAAATAAGTTCTACATTAAGCTCAATTAAAACACAATAAAGAGAGTCTTTTTTTGGTAACGGGAAATTCCTTGGATAACACAGTGCTACTTTATAAAACAGTGGTGGCAGAAACCCAGCAATGATTCAGGCAATTCATCAAGTGGTGTATTTCAAGCCCTTACTCTGCATTTCTTCTTCATCCAGTACAGTGGTAGTCTCCAAAAAAGGACACTATGCCACATTTCTTAACTTAATTCTTTTACTTGAGAAAGGTTTGGTTGACTAAAAAAAGGTCTACAGTCACACATTTCCAGGGTAGCAGAGTGAGCCACTGAAAACCAAACAATGACTAGGGTAGAAATACAGGTGGCCCACTCAGAGTCATATGTAAGTCTTAGCATAGTTTTGAGGATTTGAAGTTACAGAGTGCCACGCAAAGCTTTCAATAGTGTGTTCTAAAAGGCGTTTGGAGACTTGTGTCTGAATTGTTAGGAAGTGGAAGAAGTTGGTTTCAGCCATCATTACAACATCCCTTAGACTCTCTCAGGTCACTAACCAGTTTGAGATTTAAGGTGGCAGTTTAGCATCTAATCATGAACTATTGATAGAGTTCTTTTTCCGCTAAAGATGTCAACACTGAAAGGTTTCCACTTGGCTACAATTTCATATTTACCATTCACTTACTTAATTGAAGCATCTTTCTTTCTTCACAGGGCTCTTTTAAAAAGTGATTAATAGCCTACTCCCAGTAGCAACATATTAATTTACTTTGTATATGAAAGTGCTCATTTACTTCCTATTTTCACATGCAGAAGAGCTTGTTCATTCAATGATCTTTTGAAACCTGAATCTGGCCCTACCGCATGCAGGCAGAACACTGTATAGATGATGAATATATAAATGAATGAATAAGTAAATAAGTGAATAAAATATTTTAAGGGAATGGTTCATTTGGTAAGGAGTTTGCAATGCACATTCGAGGATTTGAGTCTGATCCCTAACAACACCTATATGTGGGCGAGTGCTGGCCTGTAATGCTGGGGTTGGAGAGGCACAAACAGGAAGATCACTGGGGTTTGCCTGTCAGGTGATAGGTTTAATGAGAGTCTCTGACTCAAGAAATAAGATGGAAAAGTGATCATGGAATGTCCTAGTTTCATTTCTGTTGCTATTATAAAACACCCAGATGAAAAGTTAACTTATCTGGGCAACGGTGATAGCTCAACAATTAAGCACATTGTTCGTTCTTCCAGAAGTCCTGAGTTTAATGGACTTAGTGGTTCACAACCATCTGTAGTGGGATCTGATGTGCCTTTTTCTGGCATGCAGGTATACATGAAGATGGAGCGCTCATGTATATATAAACAAACAAACAAACAAATCTTTTTTAAAGGGGAGAAAGTAACTTATCAAGAAAGGGCTTATCTTAGCTCACAGTTCCAGGTTTCTTCATTGCAGTAAATTTAAAAGTCATTCACACCCATAGACAAGAGCACAAAGAGATGAATTCATCCAGGCTTACACTCAGGTCACTTTCTCCTCTTTTGGAAAGTCAACCCAGAAAACAATACTGCTCACTTTTACCCTGCGTCCTCTAACAGCAATTAATGCAATCCAGAATTCTCATCCTTAGACCTATCTACAGGTCAACCTAATTTAGACAATTCTTTACTGAGGCGCCCTATCAAGTGATTCTAGATTTTGCGAAGTTGACAATTAAAATTAATTACTGAAAAGAATAACATCCCAAATGAACAACTGGTTTCTATGCACACATGCACACACACACATACACACACACACACACACACACACACACACACACACACAGAGAGAGAGAGAGAGAGAGAGAGAGAGAGAGAGAGAGAGAGAGAGAGAGAAGGGGAGGGGGAGGAGGAAAGGGCAGAGGGATCAGGATGAAGATGAAAAAGGAGGGTGAATTTAAAATAAAACCTCATGGGCTTTGTTAGTGTCTGCCATTTAATTTTTCAGCTTTTCAGTGGGAGGAGGTCATGTAAGCTCTAGTACAGTGTCTTCTAAGATGCTCCTTTATCTGTATACTTTCTTGGTGAAACTGGAGAGCCCTACAATGGAAAGTATAGAAGAGGAAGAACCACATCCAGGAGTGATGAATTGTGTGGAGGGGACAAACACTAGAGCCCTGTGTTGATTTTTGGGGGAGGGGGGTGGGGAAAGCTCAGTAGAGCACATCCTTTTGGGCAAAAGTTATACATGGAAACACTGCAAAGCAGGCATGCTTAGGTTGAGTTCTATGGAATGAGAATTTGATCAATTAAATCCTCTTAATGTCTAATTATCTCTTCTTGTTTCCACTTAACAAATGCCTCCTCCTCTTTTTAGTATAGGACTAAAACATTTGTAAACTGTCATCACACCCCTGCTTCGTGATCATTTAACAAAGTCACATTTTGAATTCTTTTCATCTTTTCTTGTAAATCAATTCCCTTCTTCCTTGAGCTTTCTTTTCAGTTTATGCTGAAAGCTTTTCCTCCTTCTTCCCACCCCCTCCCCTTTCCTCTTCATTTCATTATGGATGGAAATGCTACAGTTAAATTCAATGCTATATACCTTGCTTTGGGACTGGAACATGTTACTTCCTTTAGAAGATTTTTCCCTCCATTCTTTCAGCCCTTCTGAGTCTACAGAGCTGTTCTTCAGCCCTGTTACAATATAACCCTGGTTCTCAGATTTTATTCTATATCAAAATAACCTGTGTTATTTGTAAAAAAAAAAGTTTTCTGGGTTTGTATCCTTATATCAAGTAGTGAGTCGTTATTTATTATTTCTTCCATTTTGTTTTTAGACTAGAACTTTCTATGTAGCACAGGCTGGACTTGATCTCACAAGCAATCCTATTGCTTCAATCTTTTGAGTGTTAGGATTGCAGTCATGAGTCACTGTTATGCAAAAGCTTATCTCCAGGAGGGATTGACCAACTGGCCTCAAAAATAGGAAAAAAGTAGGTAGGCTTGCTCAAGACCCTGAAACAGACTATAGAGATAATAGAGGTGGTAGACTGGTGGGCCAAACAAACAACCAAAAATAGAGTAGGGGAGATGTCTCAGTTGAGAACTTGATTTCAGATTGCTAGAACCCACGTAAAACTGGATGCAGTAGCTTGTGTCCTTAGTGTTTCCACGGTAACATGAAAGTAGAGAATTTCCAAAAGATTGCTAGCCACCTTGCCTGGTGAAAGCAGAAGCAAACAAGAGGCCTCACTTCAAACCAAAGTGATTACAAACATCCTAGATTCTTCATTCTTCTCTGACCTCTACACAAGAGCCATGATGTGTGTCCTCTCTCTCTCTCTCTCTCTCTCTCTCTCTCTCTCTCTCTCAGAAAATAAACTATAAAAATAGTGATGGTGATTCTTTGCAGAGCAATAAGCTAAGATGAAAGAGGGAAGATAGGGTTTCATTATGTAGCCCTGGCCCCCTAGACTTGATATATAGACTATGTTGGCTTTCACCTCCAGAGATCTCTCTGCTTTTGCTTCCCACATGATAGCGCTAAAGGCATGAGGCACTGTGCCTGGTTCTATCTTTATATTAACGGTTATTTTATTTTTAATTATGCACATGAGTATCCATGCGTACATGTCTAGGTGAGTGTGTGTGTGTGTGTGTGTGTGTGTGTGTGTGTGTGTGTGTGTGTGTGTGTAAGGACCTGTGGATTCCAGAATAAATGCTTCTAATCACTTGACCACATCCCCAGCTGTGAACTATTCTTTATTGGTCACCAATGGCTATGCTTTGCCATAGGTATTGGTGGCACACATAATAATTTCAGATTATCCACAAATGAAATAGACATTAATTCATACAGAATTATATAATGAAAGTGTTTTGCCTTTTGAATTCTCTTTCATTTCTTTGCTGCAATTTTATCTTGATCATTTTTCCACATTTTAATTAAACCTTTTAACAGAGAAAAAGCAGGCCTCAGGGCCACAGGCTATTCAACTCAATTTTGAGATCATTGTTTTGCTTTCTTTACACTTTTGTTAATTTTAACACTTGTCTTCTATTTATGGCAAATGTTACTGGTTTCCAGTTAGTGTAATGAGATAAACTCTCATATTCAAATAAACAAGTGAAAACAATTTAGGAGAAGTTAAAAATAAAAGATATAAAAATCGTATAACTTGTATAGAAAGTGAAAATAAGACCTTTTTGGTGACATAGACATAACAAAACTCCACACACACCTAGTTGGAGATAACTTTCTTAAGTTGTGCCTGTAATTCTTAATTTGACTATTTTCAACTTTCTTTTGAATCATCTGTTGTTTCAATCAATATTATCAAGACAATCAATCACTGAATTGTTGTGTCTTTATCAGTAATACTGTTTATTTTTATGATAGTTAACAGTAAGAAATGGAATCAGCCTCTAGGAGGAGACATGTCCTTGTCTCATTCTTCCTGTAAGAGGTTGGCAAAAGCATGGACTGTTTAAGAGAGAACTCTTAATAAGGCAAGTTCAGCTTATACATGCCACAAGTAGACAGTATCCTTTTAATGAGATAATGTACTTTTTCTCCATAGAATTCCTGCCCCCTACTCCAGTCATTCAGATAGTCATAGCCATGTTTTATACCTCTATAAAGTATAACCTTTCTTTTTCTACATTCTTTTTAAAAATAGTTTGTTTTGTGCATATGAGTACACTGTAGCTGTCCTCAAACACACCCGATGAGGGCATTGGATCCCATTATAGATGATTGCGAGCCACGATATGCTTGCTGGGAATCGAACTTAGGACCTCTGTAAGAGCAGTCAGTGCTCTTAACCACTAAGCCATCTCTCCGTATGTGTTCTAAGCATGTTTCCCCTAATACTTTGTTGGCCATACAGCTGCTTGCCACCGTGTGTCTGACTTTACCATCAGCTTAACTGGAGTGGTTTGGGTTTTGTTCCCCTCCTTTTCTCCATCCCCCCTTTTCTGGGCAGCTGCTAAGATCGACAGTCATGATTTGGGGTGAGAAAAGGATCACTTTACCTTTGTGACTAGGGTACCCACCTCGTAAATACTCATAGCCCACTACAAATCAGCACACCTCAACTGTCTTACTGCTCCCTCTCCTTTGGTCAGGCTGCCGCAGACTTCATTTGTTTGCTTCATTTTGCTAAAATAACTCTTAAATTGTCTTTCATCTGATTTCTTTCCTTTGAGTAGACAGAAACTGAGAAGAAACATTCATTTGGAAACAAAATAAAGTAGTAAACAAATAATACGTATTCTCTGCCCATTCCTTACTTGCCTAAAAGCAGGACATAACCTCTTTGTGAATGTTTTTCTCTCTTGTTCCAGGAAGTAAAGAGCCACTCAGGACTGGGGATGGAAAATTGACAAGATGAGTTTGTATAAACAAACCTTAAAGACATTACAAAAATTACTTTTATCATCCATTAGGTTCCCATTTATTTTCTAGCCACTTCTCCAGGATCTAGTATCCCTTAAAACCCAATCCCAACCCTTCTTTGTTGTTGTTAAAATGGTAAAGCAGTCCATCAAATAAATATTTCTTTGAGTTCGAATTCTTTGAACATTCTATCTCTATGAAAGACTACACACATAAATATAAATTAAAAAGTGTTCTTTTCACTTGTTAATGTGTCTAGTGTTAGTTTAAGTCACATATCTGCCGATGTAGTACAAAATGTTACCGGAAATATTTTTCTTTCCCACACCAGCATTTATTAAGCACATATTAACCAGCAATTATATACTCTGCTCACATATTTTCTCTCATGATCACATTTCATTTTTATAACGACCTTTGAGATACTTGCTGATAGTGTAGTCATTGGACCTTAACCACAGGCAGCACATGTTTTCCATGATTTCCAAATTGACCCCTTGAAGTCACAACTATTAGCTCTATTTAATTGAGCCTCAGGGAAGTTAGGCAATTTGTGTTACTAGAGTTGTTAGGATCAGAACTTGGGTCCTGGCAGCCCTAATAAGCTAAGCTTGATCATGCATCTAAATAGGTCAACTACACAGGCTAATAACCCTGAAAAGAATATTTATTCAGTGTGGTCACATTAGGAAGTGAAATGAATAAACGTTTGCTACCTAGTCACCTCTCTCAGGTATATCATTTAGGTCATGATGTAAGGTAAATTATACATAGAAGGCAAGAAGTATGAATAACAAAGCAATCCTTGTTGAGATATGATTCTACCCACCATTGATTCATCACTGTTTCTACTGTAATCTGTTCAACAAAATATTGAAGAAAGATGTCAGAGCTGTGTGAAATTTCTTCCTGGAAGATGAGCTCCTCCTCTGGTTTGTGCCGAGCTTCAGATTTTTCCCTCTCCTAGGATGGAATCTTGGAAAATTCCAAAATCTTCAAGTTGATGGTTCAAAGGAAGAAGCACAAGTGTCTGTCTTTAGAATATCTTTATTCCCTCCAGGTTGGTCATATTTGCTTAAGGTCACACTCTTGGTATGTGATGGAGCAGAGGATTTGAGCTCAGTATATTAGTGTTCAAGTCCTGTCTTCTAGTTGCCTTACTGTCATTCTAGTTTTGGAAACAAGACTGTGTCTTAGACAGAAAAAAGTAACCTAATTCAGACTACATGGCTCATCAGTGACAGAACTAGGATTTAGTTTGACTTTAGGGTACATGCTAAGCCTTTAAGCTAACTGTCTCATAAAACAATGGACTAATAATTTAAAAGAACAATAAAGCAATGCCACATGGAAGGCCATGGCAATGGCAGGTTTAGTACAATATTTCCAGACTTTGTCTTTTTTTTTTTTCATGGAAAGAAACTTTTGAAATTTGCATAGTTTCCAATTTCTCAGTGTTTGGTTTTGTACTTTAACAGCTTTCTTCTATCTTTTTTTAACAACAAGGGCAAATAGTTCAACACCTAGACCCCTCAGTGCTCTGGGCAAGTTGTCTTGCTGCCCTGTTGTTATGGATATACTCGATTTTCTTGTGTTCCATTTTCTGTTTCATTGACAGAGTTATTGATAAAAGAAAGCCCTTTGCCCAGATGCATTCTTTGGCTTTAAATTGGCTTGACAGGTGGACTTTACCTTTGGACATTTAACTCCTTCAGCAGCAAAAGCCTTTCTAGAGCCGTGTTGGAAGTTGATTGATGTTACAATCTCCAATACTTCCAAATTAACAATTTCTCTAGCTTTTAAGTTGTATTGTTTGGATTTTGTTTTTGCCTCACAGAGCAGTTAAGATTATAGCTCTTTTCACTTAATTTTACCACTACTTTCTGTGT
Source organism: Rattus norvegicus (assembly GCF_021556685.1). Lineage (NCBI taxonomy): Eukaryota > Metazoa > Chordata > Mammalia > Rodentia > Muridae > Rattus > Rattus norvegicus. The sequence goes on from NC_141554.1 coordinate 101,757,069, forward strand.
CACCTATGGTAAAAGCTAAGGGTCACTGTCATTGAAAGAGAATTAATTGAGAAGAGATTTATTGTAGGGTAAAAGGATATATTCAAGGGGGAATGTGTACTTCTCAAGTTCCAGCCATGTGTCTATGTCATTGGATAGCTGTCTTATGGAAACTTTTGTGACGTTGGATAGCTGTCGTATGGGAAACATTTAATGGAGAGCAGGATCTTTCATGAGTAAAATGTAGAAATTAGAAGAACGATGGGTAAGAGTGCTCTTGGAATAGAATTATGCCCCCCCCCTTTTTTTCCTTAAATGAGGTTTTCACATGTGTTGTGGTGTCAGATGCATAATGGGAGAAGGGAGTTTTACAATGATAACGATCCAGGGATGCCATTACAGTAAAGCAAAGAAGACTTAGCAGTTGGTGATATGGGCTTGCAACTTGTGAGTGGTTGTGTTTTCTTGCTAGCTGTGCAGTCACGTGATGTCTTACTGGGACATAGCTCTGCAGGCGCATCAGCTCTTGACCATCATTCAGTTGATCTTTTTTCTCTACATGTAGTCTACCTGATGTCTAGCAAACCAAATTTTTGTAGAGACCCCTCAAAGAAGTTCAGGAAAGGGAAGAGCATTTGACCTGCAGAAATGATGGATTTGGTAGTGGTGGCGGTGGTGGTGGTGGTCCTTTTGTGCATATGGATAACCTTGAGAAGTAGAAATAAGAAAATTTTAGCAATGGTATAGGAAACCAAAATAGAAGGATGTAGGTGTAGTTTAGCAATTTGCTTTGGTCCTCTTTTTGTCCATCATTCTTTCTACAGCTTTATTCAGAAATGGGTATTATCTGTCTGAATCACCCACTCCACACAGCTTGTGGGAGGAGAGTATTCCATGAGTGGTCTTCTAATTGAACATCAAACTAAGTCAGTCTCTGGTTTCCAACTCTGAAGAGCTTTTAGGTTCCTGCTCTTCTTGGAAATAAAGTGCATATTTCCCATTTATGTAATAGGTTATGTAAATCTTCTTAATGAAACTAAAAAGTACCAGTTGAATACTGTGCGACAGTATTCTTTTAAAAATGTTCTTGTGGAGTCACAAAGGACAGGATAATTAAAACTCCTTGCAGAGCTTAGTTCTTTGACCTCTCATTAGTTTCAGCATTATAAATTGCCATTTGTTAGAAGCCTAATTTGATTATTAGCCCCTCTGAGCTTCCAGCATGCATTCTGAAGAGTGGACTCTGCGTGACTCAGAATGCATGCTGCTACCACGGACTAGAGAACAAAAACGGAGGAGCAAATTGCCTTGCTCCTATGTGTTCATGAGTTAGTCATACTAAAGTGCTTAGCCCAAGGGAAAGTGGTCTTTTCAATAGTTATAAGTTTGAGCAAAGAAACTCAATGGACACTATGATTAGTACTTTTTTTTACTATTACAAGTTCTTGTGTTTGTTATGGAGGGAGGAAGAAAAGGAGGGAATGTTAGTCTCTACAGTTCTGTTATTAAAGTCATTACTATGCCATATCACCCATGCCATCCTGAGTCCATGACTACAAGCTTACTTCTTTGTATCTCTAAGTAGGCTCTTTGTTGTCAGAATTTTAATGAATTCCTTGATACTGCTACAAGGAAGTTTATTGAGTGCAATCAAGCTTTTTGATAAAGTCAATGTCTCTAAAACAGACTACTACTCATACTTATTTTAAAAACTGTTTTTATTTTTTAAATGAGTATATTGAATAAGAGTTTTAGGGAAACAGAAAATCACCATAAGAAGACTATGGAAAGTACTGTATCACCCCATAATGCCAAATACAAGTAATTGAAAGAGATGTTTGCACAGTTTTCAATGTACCAGACTATTTTTGAGGCATCACAATTGTCTTTAATAGTTCTAAGATGGAAATTATAAGAGAAGATAACATGGAGTCTATTCAAGGTTGGAAAGTATGGGAAAATGTACAACAGTCCCAACAGATTATACAATAGAGACTTGCTATATTGTCACTTATTCAGCTTACTGAGTTGAGAAGTTAACCCAGTGACAAATGGACACCATCTACTTACTGCTTAATTTTAATTATATGGTTAAAGGGAATGTGATAGGAGCAGTCTCATTTTCTCCAATACTTCTACTTGAGTTAGACGCTTAACAAGAATTAGTTTGTTCCAAATGTATTTACACCACTTGTACATGATAATGTGATTTATGATTGAATTTATTATTATGTAAACTACTGAAATGCTAATGCAAACAGCACTATGGATTGAATGAAATCTAAAATGAGTGTCTTTTGGAGACTCAGCAAAAGTAGAGAGTGGAAAATATCTGTCAAACTTGATGTCAGTGAATGAGTAAGAAAAAGATGGGTAAAAGTGTAAAAATGTAGATTCAGTCAGTCAGATTACATTTTTATTTCTATTAGAAAAACTGAAACATAACTAAAATTAGAAAGTCTACTAGCACGAACATCATAGACTCAACATCCACTTTCAATAATCACTACATGTCCAATGTTGTTGCATTAAGACCTTATTGACACTTCTGACACAATCTTTTTTTCTTTTGTTTAAAAGACTCACAGGATTTATTGTAGGTACGCGTATTACCCATGTATATCAGAAAGAAGTTTTCACTGAAATTATGGAATAACACTTTTAAATAAGAGGAACTGCAACACATCAGTTTAGAAGTTCACAGATTTACATGGCTGACCAACCAATGAAAATAATTGATTAAGGATGAAGAACTAAAGAGAAAGACATACAGATGTAATAGTTATGATGAAGGAATACTGTAGATTTGATATTTATAATGAATTAGCTGTTAATTTTTCCTCCTCTATATGTTCTCTAATAAGATTTGTCAGACCACTCATCAATTTATCTTTCTAAGCATTTCTTTTACAAATTGCAGATCACTAAGTATTATGAGACAAATTCTCAGCTAAAATGAAGTGGAGACTTGCTCCTGCAGCAGTTCTTATGTAGGGACATTTGTCTGATTATCTCTGTGTAATGTAGGACCCTTATGTTCTTATTTTCAGTGTGTGTGTGTGTGTGTGTGTGTGTGTGTGTGTGTGTGTGTATGTGTGTATGTGTGTATGTTTTCTTATAGTGGCTTGATTAAGAATGACCCTATACACTCATATATTTAAATGCATATTCACCAGAGAGTGGAAACTTTTGAAAGAATTAGAGAGATTACAGGTGCCTCTTCTTGGATGCAGTGTCACTGTGTGGGCTTTGAGGCTTCAAAAGCTCATGCTAGGTTCTCTCTTCCTTTCCCTTTCTGTCTTCCCTTTCCTCTTCTTCCCCCCTTTCCTCTTCAACTCCTTCCCCTGGGGCCTCTACTTCTCCCACTGGCACAATCTTTTAACAATCAATCTCAGACACCACATTGTTTCTTCAATGTATCATCATCAGCACCAGCATAATGATAATCATCACTGCCACCACCATCATCCTCATCATAATCATCATTATCACCATTCATTACCACCATCAACATCCTAATCATTTTCAAATTTTTAGTTCTTCCATTTCAAGGAAACCCGAACTGTAAATTATTATGAAGATACTTCATAACAAAATGATATTGCAAAGCCCCAAAAGTAGATATATTCCTAAGAAAACTATTGATAGGTAGAAAAAATTCATAGAAAATTATTTTCTATGATACAATTGCTTGACTGATAAAAGAGAGGAGTGAGCTACTGAGGACTCTGCTTCTGAGAAATATTTGTGAAAGTAACACATTTAATATGTGTAATAAATTTTAATGATCTTTTGTTTCAATTGCTTTGTTTGCCTAGACAGTGCACTATAAGTCTTTCTTATAGATTAAAGTGTACCTAGCATAACAGTAGCATTGATAATGATAGAATAAAATCATTATTTGGGAACTTATTTAGTTTCATACAATATTGCCATAGACCAATATCCATGTAACACCTTATTTTTGAAGGTCATTTCACTTAGGAAAAGAAAAACTCAAAGCCTTGAGATGTGTTTCATTTGCAAAATCATGACTTCGAGATTTGTAAAGACACAGTGTTAACTGTGTTTTTTTTTGGTCCACAGTACACTTCTATTGGCCTATTGAGTGCTGCTCACAACATTGTATTGGCAACTCAGCACCAATCTTCTATGTACTCAGCTGAACTAAAGATGGCAACCTCAAGATGCCAATCTTTTGGACGACAACTGTCAATCAACATTTTATGTCTCAAAAATATTAAATATTAATGATGGATTTGAATGCTAGCTTTTGCCAAATTGGAGTATATGCAAAACAGAAAGAAAGAAAGAAAGAAAGGAAGGAAGGAAGGAAGAAAGAAAGGAAGAAAGAAAGAAAGAAAGGAAGGAAGAAAGAAAGAAAGGAAGAAAGGAAGAAAGTAAACTGAGAGAGGGAGCAGTGCTCAAATCTGAGAGACTTTGTAAGATAAACATTCAGTTCCTTGAGTTATGGCTGAGCTTTTCTGGTTGTCCTGGGATAATTGTGAAATTGCTTGATGCAGCCTTATATTAAATACCTTCTTGTTCAAGAATCCTTGGGAAGGCTTCTGCTTAGATCATTAGGCTAGTATTGCTCACAGCAAGTCCTTCCATATGTATGTATGTGTATGAACTCTCTTGTGTGTGAGTTTTTATGTTTTGTGATACTACTCCTGGGGAGATGGAAACAAACATCCAATCACTCCAGATAAGGAACCAATGTCAGATCAAAGTGAAGAAACCACTAAAGTACAACCTGGTGAACCACTGAATTTCTTTGTGGTTATGAACAGGAGTGTGGTTGAAGTGCTACTTGTTAAAGGAACAGAAATGACTCAAAGACCCTGCAGGCAGCTCAATGAGTTAGTGTCTTTTCCAGGAAGCTCAGCTGCTTTCTGTTTTTTCTAGGCAGCATGGCTGATCTATCTCTTTTGCATAGCTTGGGTGGTCTGGGTGTCTTCTAGTTAGTTTGGTTTGTCTCAGAATGTTCTCAGTTGCTATTACAACATATATATGCTTGAGGATGAAGGGAACCTAGTGAATCTGGTCATTTTCAGTGACTTCCTGAAGCTATTATGTTGTTTTCTTCCCTAGTTTAAAAAGCTTCCCTACAGGATGGAACACTTCACCTCCCATTAGAAGAGCCCATTGTTTCCCTTCCCATCTAATAACCCGTGTCACAGTAAGCTCCCCTCCAAGATTAATAGTTGTATGTGGGAGCAAATAGCTATGTAAGAGCTTATTATGACTATTTATTACCAACGAATGTCCATGTTATTTATAATGCACTCAGAGCTGTTTCAGCTCAAGGTACTACATTCATATATAATCTTGTACAGATAGAAATACTTATCTATTGATTAACCCAGTCCCATTTCTGAATTACATTATTTTATTTCTGTTTTTAATGCCATGCTCTTGCATTGTTTTAAAATCAGTCTTGAGTCTGAAAAAGAGCATTTTCAGTATTTTTTGTTTTGTTCTCCATGAACGTATTCCACATTGGTACCAGAAGAGAAAACATTTCCCCATACATTTATATTCAACTCATATATATTCAACACCTACCACTTGTCAAGTACTTTTGCACACTGCTCTTATTTAACTTTTTTTGGCAAAATCTTTTACACATGAATAAGTTAAAACAGCAAAATTAAGTGTCCTCCCCAGGGTTGCACAGATAATGAACATCAGGATGTAACAGTATTTTTTGCTATTAAAAGACTGTTTCTCTCTTTAACCAAGAGTATAGAAACATTGAGCAAAATGTAAAAATAGAATAGAAGGGCCAGTAAGTTGGGTTAGTGGAAAAAAGAGCTTGCTGTCAAACTGATTTCCAGGGTTGGACCTTTGGGATCAACACTGTAGAAGGAGAAACTGATTCCCTCAATGTATGCTTCCCCCCAACCCTTGGCTCACATATACACTAAACAAATAAATGTAAGTGCTTTTTAAGAGTAGAATGAAACTTGTGGATTTAAAATATTAAGAAGGTGTGGTGGTTTGAATTAAAATGACCTCCATATGTTCATAGGGAATGACACTATTAGTGGGTGTGGCCTTAGAGTAGGTTTGTCTTTGTGGAACAAAATGTTCATTATGTTTGGGGATTGGAGTCTTAGAAGCTAAAGTCTAATTAGTGTCACTGTTACTTATTGCTACTTGCATATCTATGTGTAGAAATCCAAGTTACCAATCCAGTACCTTGTCTGCCTATATGCCACCATGCTTTCCACCATGTTGATAGTGAATAATCTTTGTACTGCAAAGCAACCCTAGTTAAGTGTTTTTCTTTATAAAAAAGTGTTGTATTCGTGGTGTTTCTTCATAGCAATAAAACCCAACCTAAGACATAATTTGGTATTAGGAGTGGGGTATGGTTGTGATAGACCTGGCCATGATTTTGTTTTGAGGAATGTGAACTTTGGAACTTTGGATTTGAAAAGCATTTGAATGCTTTAATTGAGTATGGCTCAATTGACCATACTAGTAAAAACATTGAAGACAGGGTCATTGAAGAAGATTTGAACTCTGGGGCCCTGTTTCAAGAAGTTTCAGAGAAGAATTTCAGGATGTGGCCTAGAGACTGTTATTGTGATACTTAGGTGAAGAATGTGGCTGCTTTTTGCCCATGTTTGAAAAGTCTGTTTGACTTTTGTAGCTAAATATAGTTAAATAAGAGTTTTGGATTAACTGTATTGACAGAGGAAATTTCAATACAACCCAGTATTGACTTCATCCTGTGGTTATTAGTATTCCTCTTATGATGATCCATAATGAAAAGGAGCAAGTTGAGCAAGGAGAAATACAAAATATACACATTAAGGAGCAAAGGGAGAGCAGGTAATGGGAATGCATGGTAAAGAAATGAAAAACAAGCCTGATGTTAAATAGAATAAAAAGAGTGGTGCCCTCAGATCAAGACTCAACCCAGCTAATCTTTCAATTTGTAAAAAAGAATTAAAGATAAGTTTATGTCCAGGTGTGCAGGTGTGTTGGTGCATACCTTTAATCTCGGTATTTAGGAAGCAGAGGCTGGCAAGTCTCTGAGTTCAAGGTCAACCTGGTCTACAGATAGAGTTCCAGGACAGCCAAGCTTAGGCAGTGAAGGAAACCATCAAAACAAGAAAGCTCATGAAGATGTAATTGAATGGGGCAGAGGTGGATGGGATAAAGGTGGAGCATATGCCTGCCCCAGCAAGCAGTAAAACCTGGCAGCTTAGCCATATGGTTCTGGGTTTAGAGTCAAGGATAGAAGGAGAAGGTTATAGAATATCCCTATGTAACTAAGAAAAGCTGCTGAGGCCAGGCATGTGTCAGGGATGTTTCTCTGTATGGAGGCCTAGAGAATGGGCATTGTGTTAGGCTGTGAGGGTGAAACCTAGGTTGCCTTGGAGACCCCAACATGTTAACACAGAGTAGAAACAGTCTAAGAAAGAGGTATGTAGCTATCAATAAAGCTAAAAGCACTTGGAGATTGGAAGACCATTTTGATTCCAGACATTGAGATGCAGAGTTTGGAGTTAGTCCAGCTGTGTATCTTGTTGTTGTTGTATTTGCTACTGCTGTTTTTGTTGTTGTTGTTGTTGTTGTTGTTGTTGTTGTTTTGTCTTGCTTTGGTCCAGTATTTTCTTTTCCTTTCTTAAATTTTTCTTTCTTTCTTATATTTTTGAAAGCATTATTTATTTTATTTATGAGTACACTGTAGTTCTCTTCAGACACAACGGAAGAGGGCATTGAATTCCATTACAGATGGCTGTGAGCCACCATGTGGTTGCTGGGAATTGAACTTGGGACCTCTGGAAGAGCAACTGGTGCTCTTGACCGCTGAGCCATCTCTCTAACTCCCAAAAACGTGTAGCCCAGGTTGGCCTCAATCTTGTGATCCTCTTGCCTCTGCCTCCTTCAGCAAATACTACTGGCGTGCACCACCAGAACCGGCCAGTGTTTTCTTACTATGCACCATTTTTTCCCTTTTAGAATGATAATGTATGGCCTATGTTATTTTATGTTGGACATATGTGGTCTGCTTTTTCATTTTGATTTTACAGGGGATTGTAGTTAAGATTCCATGAGTCCCAGAAGAGACTTTGGAGTTTTAAACAAGATTGATCCTGATATATATTATGGAGACTTTTTAAGTTGGACTAAATACATTTTCCACTATGATATGGCTATAAGTCTTTTAGGGCAAGGGAATGGAATATGGTAGTTTAAATTGAAATGGCTCCTATGGTCCCATAGAAAGTGGCACTATTATGAGGTGTAGCCTTATTGAATTGGTGTGTCTTTGTTGAAGGAGGTGTGTCACTTGGGGGTAGGCTTTGAGGTCATAGAAACTCAGGCTTAGCTAGTGTTACTGTTACTTTCTATTGCCTGTGTATCATGATGTAGAACTCTCAGTGACCTCTCAAGCACCATGTCTACCAATATGCCACAATGCTTCCTACAATGGGGATAATGGACTTAATTTCTGAATTGTAAGCCAGCTCCAATTAAATGTTTTCCTTGGTTGCCATGGTCATGGTATGTCCTTAGAGCAATAAAACTCTAAGACAGAAGGATACTTACTATTGGTTCATAAAGAAGAAGTTGTAAAATGTAATTATCCATTTGATTTAACACTCTTTTAACTTGTTACCTCAGCTTTTATTTATTTTTTAAGGTTTTATTGTATTTTTCATTATATATATATGTGTGTGTGTGTGTGTGTTTGTGTGTGTTTGTATATTGATATACGTACTTAATTGCAGACTTCCTTAAAGACCAGAGGTATCAGATCCTCTGGAGTTACAGGGGGTTGAGAGTGATATGGGTGCTAAGAACCGAATTTAGGTCTTTTGGAAGAATATCCTTTTATCCACTGAATCATCTCGCCAGCCCATTTTGAGTCTTTAAATAGGAATACTGCTACTGAGAAAAGTATGCTTTATGCAAGTCCTTTATGCAAGAGGGATTATAACAGCCTGATCCTAAAAGCTGGAGAATACTACTTATTCCATTGTGGGTTAGTTTGGATTTAGATTAGGTGTAAACATAAATCACCTTTGATTGGCTGAAATAGTCAAACTTCAATATCAACTTGAGTGGATTTGTGATCTTTATGCAAACATCACTGGGAATCTCTGTAAAGGTGTTTCCAGATAGATCTAGCTATGAAGACATGCTCTAAATATAGTAGCACATGTAGGATCTCAGACCAAATTTAAAAAAAAAAAGAGGAAAGAAGAAAGCATGCTGACTACCAGCATTCATCTTTCTGTACTTCCTGAGTGCAGAAGCAATATTGTGGTTGCCAGGTCAAAATAGACTGTATTCCCTCAGACCTGAAAACATAATAATTCCTTCTTTCATTCAGTTATAAGTAGCTAGTACATTGACCCTAGCTCTTACATAAAATCCTAGAAGTCTGCTTTTGTCACGAAATGTCCTGAGTGGAAATTTGAGGGAATAGTTTGTATTATAATAGTTTGAGGTAATTGGGCATAAATTTGGAAATATATCCAGAAAGCGTGGTTGGAACAGTGCTCAGATTTAGCAGTAGCTAGAGATGATTTTGCTTTTCTGTACATGCTCCTTGAGAAAATTTCTTTGTTTTTTTTTTTGTCTAAATCTCAGCTACTCACATAAAAATTGAACAGCTTGATCTATATTAGCTCAGTAAGTCTTTCCTAACTTGATAATTTTGCATTTCATGAAATGTATTTTCCAAAAGTCATAATTCACTGAAACAGAACCATCATATTCTTTTACCTTTCTGAAAGTCACTTAATTGGATGGTAGTGCATTTTCGAGAAGCTACTAAATCTAATATTTGATGGATGCCATCCTAGTTGGTACTGACATCTTGTGAAGCTTCTTTTCGTTGTGACAAAATATAACATGACTCTTCCATATAGCTCATCTGGCCTAGAGGTTAAACATGTTCATTTGCTTATTATCAGGACCCTGCAAACACATGTCTGCCAAAATTTACAGCATTTTGAAAAAAAAATAAAAAAGCAAAGATTCCAGAGCTACTTGGCCTGTTACCTCTGTGTATATGTTATTTGCAAGTTTGTTGTTTTCCCTTTGGAACTTTATGATCATTGTATGGTCTTTACTGAAAGGCTAAAATCTATTCACATTTCAGAGTACAGCCTAGAACTGTCATGTTATCTACAACAATAAAAACGACTACTACAACAACATTCAAAAGCAGTTTGTTCATTTTTCTTTAGATTTATTTATTTATTTTTATGTATATGAGTACACTGTAGCTGTCTTCAGACACATCAGAAGAGGGCATCTGATCTCATTACAGATGGTTGTGAGCTACCATGTGGTGACTGGAAATTGAACTTAGGACATCTGGAAGAGCAGTCAGTGCTCATAACTGCTAGACCATCTCTCCAGCGTCTGTTCCTTTTTTAAAGATTGTTACTCATTCAGAAATACTAAGTAATTTTGCAATGAAGATGCCTTCATTAATAATTTAAAGAAAATTGTGATTGTGACTCTCCCTTTTCCTTGGGGGGTTGTTGCCCACTGGCAACTGGTCACTGGAGAGAAAAAAAGGGAGTGGGAGTGAGGGGGTGGTGCAGGGTTCAAATGGTATGAGTGCAGAGGATGGATGGATTGACTTCCAGAATCAGTTTTATAAGACAGACCCACTTTGAGGCAAATAAGGATTATATAGATCTTAAAGGATGGGTAGAGGTTTCCAGGGTAAGTATATACTATTGGCTAGGACAGAAGCCTGGGAATACTTCATTTACACAAAAAGAAATTCCTAGAACCTGCTGGGCAGGTTCTTAAGGGGGATGGGGAGGAAGTTGATCCAGGAATTTGGCCATAGGCTATGTGCCTTTCCTCAGAGGATTTGGGGGGGCGGGCATTACAAGTGGGAAGGGCTAAACGGTAGTAACAAAACCTAATTATCATACAGCAGTAATGGCTGAGTGAAATTTCTGTGCTGAATCATGCAGCATTTGTACAAAACTCTGGGCAGGCTTATCCTGTAGATAAGGTCAGGCACCTGTGTTTAGAGACATTCTCCGGATAAGATCAGGCTAAGATGAAGACCCACTGAGAAAGGGAGTCCTCCATTTTGTACCAAGCTAGGAGCACTTATCCAGACATGGTGGACTGCAATGTTAATAGCAGTGTCTTCCAACCTGTGATGGCTAATAATGGCTATCTACTTGAAACACCTGGGAAGAGACATTCTTAAGGAAGGAATTGTCTCCATTAACTTAGCCTGTAGGGTTGTCTATGGGGAATTTTCTCCCTGACTAATTGATGTAGGAGGGCATTACCCACTGTGAATGGTGCCATCTATAGGTATGTGGTCCTTAGTTATTTAAGAAAGGTAGCTAACTGAATGTGAGTTGGGAAGCAAGCCAGTGAGCAGTGATACTCTTTTGTTTCAAGCTACTAAGACTTCTCCTTTGGCCTCTCCCAATAATGTATTATAAAATATTAGATGAAATAAAAACTTTGCTCTCAAGCTGCTTTTGTCATGGTATTTATCACATCAACAAAGAACACTAAATAGCAGCTTTTAAAGAGTTCCACATGACCAATTTCATGTTTCCATTAGGAACTATAGTTAGTTAATCACATGTTGGAGATTTCCTCAGAAAATCTTTTATCTATTTCCTTGCTCACTCTGATGTCGCTATCTTTATAAATTTTCATCCAGTGTTCATAGCAGAAGTGCAGGGGTAATGATGGAGAGTCAGTTAGACATGTGCATTCTTTTCTTGCCACTTTGACATGCTGATGTTTTACTTGCAGGGTGAGAAAAATCAAAATAATATGTTGGATGATCACTAATGTATTCATATGGAGGAATAACACTTTCATGTTTTGTGGGTTTGACTTCATGTTTCTAGTATGAAGCATTCCCATATCTACTTTACATGCATTAACTTTTTTTTTTCTGGAATAAATCCTTGATATAATATCTATGTACCCTAAGAACTCTTGTAACAGTGCATATTTAATTATTTTATTATACAATATCAGGAGCCAGTATCTAATGTGACTGCTAGGCATATTCAAAAACAATATTTAATCTGTGTAAAATAGCTGGGTAATGAACTCTACCAATGGAAATGTAGTTCTGGCTTTATTCAAGTACTGATATTTTACATTAGTTTATTTAGATGTTTATTTGCTGTCATTTTATTTTACCAGAAAACAGCTAATAAATAATGCCTCACTGACTGTTGCTCTGACCATAGTCTTCCTTCAATTTTTAAAATGGGAGGTTTTGATGACAAATATTTTGTTTTATTTATCATTCATGTACTTTTCATATAAATACATATATTTTTACTTGTTACTAAGAGATTTCAACCTGCTAATCCTGTAAGGGATGGTGACATTTGAGACAAAAATGGATTCAACACATGCTACATTTCTAATATTTTTGATTCACATTATTTTTTCAGTTACTGAAAATGTGATGTGTTTTGAAAAGGCTAGAGAGTCACCTCTGACTTCAGAATTACTCTTAGCCATTTCCAGAGTACATCACATGCTAGACAACAGTAAAACTGATATTGAAAAATGTGGGGAATTAAAGCAATAGATGGCTTATTCAGTTCCTGTAAACTAGGAGTCTAAGTAAAATTAAGCTATGTTGAAAAGATTTTATAAAGTATTAACTATAAAGAATCATTAAGAACATGTAGAGTATATCATATGCAATGTTTCAGGAAAATAGGTTCAATATACATTTTGTGATGAAAGACTTTTTTTTTTATCTTTTTTTCCTCTATCTTTATTAACTTGGATATTATTTATATTTCAATCGTTATTCTCTTTCCAAGTTTCCAGGCCAACATCCCACTAACCCCTCACACTCCCCTTCTATATGGGTGTTCCCCTCCCAATCCTCCCTCCATTACCACCCTCCCCTCAACAATCATGTTCACTGGGGGTTCAGTCTTGGCAGGACCAAGGGCTTCCCCTCCCACTGATGCTCTTACTAGGCTATTCATTGCTACCTAATGAGGTTGGAGCCCAGGGTCAGTCCATGTATAGTCTTTGGGTAGTGGCTTAGTCCCTGGAAGCATGTTGCTTAGCATTGTTGTTCACATGGGGTCACAAACCCCTTCAAGCACTTCCAGTCCTTTCTCTGATTCCTTCAACAGGGGGTCCTGTTCTCAGTCCAGTGGTTTGCTGCTTGCATTCCCCTATGTATTTGACATATTCTGGCTGTGTCTCTCAGGAGAGATCTACATCCAGTTCCTGTCAGCCTGCACTTCTTTGCTTCATCCATCTTATCTAGTTTGGTAGCTGTATGTGTATGGACCACATGTGGGGCAGGCTCCAAATGGGTGTTCCTTCTGCCTCTGTTCTAAACTCTCCCTATTCCCTCCCAAGGGTATTCTTGTTCCCCTTTTAAAGAAGGAGTGAAGCACCCACATTTTGGTCATTCTTATTGAGTTTCGTGTGTTCTGTGCATCTAGGGTAATTCAAGCATTTGGGCTAATAGCCATTTATCAACGAGTGCATACCATGTGTGTTTTTCTGTGATTGGGTTACCTCACTCAGAATGATATTTTCCAGTTCCCTCCATTTGCCTATGAATTTCATAAAGTCATTGTTTTTGATAGCTGAGTAATATTCCATTGTGTAGATGTACCACATTTTCTGTATCCATTCCTCTGTTGAAGGGCATCTGGGTTCTTTCCAGCTTCTGGCTATTATAAATAAGGCTGCAATGAACATAGTGGAGCGCGTGTCTTTTTTATATGTTGGGGCATCTTTTGGGAATATGCCCAAGAGAGGTATAGCTGGGTCCTCAGGTAGTTCAATGTCCAATTTTCTGAGGAACCTCCAGACTGTTTTCCAGGATGGTTGTACCAGTCTGCAATCCCACCAACAATGGAGGAGAGTTCCTCTTTCTCCACATCCTTGCCAGCATCTGCTGTCACCTGAGTTTTTGATCTTAGCCAGTCAGAATGGTGTGAGGTGGAATCTCAGGGTTGTTTTGATTTGCATTTCCCTTATGACTAAAGATGTTGAACATTTCTTTAGGTGTTTCTCAGTCATTTGGCATTCCTCAGCTGTGAATTCGTAGTTTAGCTCTGAACCCATTTTTAAAGAGCATATTTGTCTCCCTGCAGTCTAACTTCTTGAGTTCTTTGTATATTTTGGATATAAGGCCTCTATCTGTTGTAGGATTGGTAAAGATCATTTCCCAATCTGTTGGTTGCCATTTTGTCCTAGCAACAGTGTCCTTTGCCTTACAGAATATTTGCAGTTTTAAGAGATCCCATTTGTCGATTCTTGATCTTAGAGCATAAGCCATTAGTGTTCTGTTCAGGAAATTTTCTCCAGTGCCCATGTGTTTGAGATTCTTCGCCACTTTTTCTTCTGTTAGTTTGAGTATATCTCGTTTGATGTGGAGGTCCTTGATCGACTTGGACTTAAGCTTTGTACAAGGTGATAAGAATGGATTGATCTGCGTTCTTCAACATGCTGAACTCCAGTTGAACCAGCACCATTTCCTGAAAATGCTATCTTTTTTCCTTTGGATGGTTTTGGCTCCTTTGTCAAAAATCAAGTGACCATAGGTGTGTGGGTTCATTTCTGGGTCTTCAATTCTATTCCACTGGTCTATCTGTCTTTCTCTGTACCAATACCATACAGTTCTTATCACTATTGTTCTGTAATACTGCTTGATTTCAGGGATAATGATTCTCCCAAAGTCTTTTTATTGTTGAGGATAGTTTTAACTATCTTGGGCTTTTTGTTATTCCAGATGAATTTGCAAATTGTTCTGTCTAACTCTATGAAGAATTGGATTGGAATTTTGATGGGGATTGCGTTGAATCTGTAGATCACTTTTGGTGAAATGGCCATTTTTATTATATTAATCCTGCCAATCCATGAGCACGGGAGATCTTTCCATCTTCTGAGATCTTCTTCAATTTCTTTCTTCAGAGGCTTGAAGTTCTTAACGTACAGATCTTTCACTTGCTTGGTTAAAGTCACACCGAGGTATTTTATATTATTTGGGACTATTATGAAGGGTGTCATTTCACTAATTTCTTTCTTGGCTTTTTTCTCTTTTGTGTAGAGGAATGTTACTGATTTATTTGAGTTAATTTTATACCCAGCAACTTTGCTGAAGGTGTTTATTAGGTTTAGTAGTTCTCTGGTGGAACTTTTGGGATCACTTAAATATTTAATCATATCGTCTACAAATAGTGATATTTTGACTTCTTCCTTTCCAATCTGTATCCCTTCAATCTCCTTTTGTTGTGTGATTGCTCTGACTAAGTCTTTGAGAACTGTATTGAATAAGTAGGGAGAGAGTGGGCAGCCTTGTCTAGTCCCTTCAGATCTGGGCGGTGTCTGGACCACAGAGTTCAGTGCTCCTGTCTTCCGGTTCCCAGAGGCCCTACACAGTTTCCTCTTGGGCCAGGGGTGTAGGCAGGGGTGGGCAGTATTGGTGGTCTCTCCTGATCTGCAGTCTCAGGAGTGCCTACCTGTCTGGGTGGTGAGCTCTCTCCCATGGGGTCTGGGAGCTGGAAGACTGTTCTTTAAAGAGGAATAATTACAATAGTTTATTAGGAAGAAACACAACTGGGGCTGGAAGTGTAGTTCAGTAACAGATCTCTTGCATCTGCATGGCTCTAGGTTCTGTCACCCAGATCAAAAGAGGATAAAAAAGTCAAGTCTTTACCCACATGATTGTTTGAGGGACTTTAGTAAGTCACAGACCAATTGCTGGAAGGAAGCAGTCAGTTATTGCTACCAATACAGGTAAATTGATGCCTGGTTCTCCTGTCAAGGCACCATAAGTCTCTTTCTGCATCATTTTCAATAACAGAAGACTTGCAACCCTGTGCTTTGTTCCCTGTTTTTCCAATTTATGTTATAAACAAAGTACAACATTCATTAATCACTGCAGTGCAGACCTAGCTTTCAACATGGCTGAATGGAATCAGTGCAATCAGGCCCTTCTGGGGCATGAAATTGCATAAAACAAAATGTTTGGGATTTATGTCTTCTTCCCAAGAGAAATGACCTCAGCATTAAAGAGTCAAAGTGGTAAGAACTAATACCCAGCCAGAGCGCATTCTAGCTTTAGCTTAGACAGGAAGCGCCTAACTCCAACGACTAGATTGCAGTGACAAGTTATCTACTTCTATGCCCCATCATGGAGGGAACAGTTTACACTAGTGACACAGATGATTCGATGAATGCTTCTCACCCTGGGCATATAAAGAAGAGCAGTTGAGGTAATACCCCAAAGAGGAGTGTTGAAACTGGGCATCTCCAGGAGAATTCAGAAATTATATAGTTGTACTCACCTATCCTTTTATATTCATTTGTAAGAGGTTTCTGGTCTGACTATATCCAGGGTGTTTACTAGGCTACAAGGGTTTCCTGATTTTAAGATTTATACTTAATTTGGAAGACATTAATACATTTGCATGTATGCCTAGTTCTTCCCACAGACCATGAAATTGAGATTGCAGATGTTTCTCTGACAGAGCATTTTCTTTGCGTGGCTGAAGCATCCTTTCTAAGCCATTCACACTTCAAGTTTTAGTCAAATCGGTCAGTCGTTGTTCTGGTTAGTGACAGGAACAGACTTTCTTTCCACATCTCTGCTGTTGTGGAGTAGGATCTCAGTTAATCAGTTCTGCTTAAAGTTCTAGTTGATGTGCCTCTGCACTGACTTTGATTTTATATAGAGAGAAATATTCTTTGCATTTCTTATTAGATTCTAAGTCTCCAGGATATAAAGAATTTTTCTTCTGTTTTAGTCATGAACTGGGTCTACTATATGACTATAACTACCTGTAATTGCCTGAAAATATAATTTTAGCTGATGTCTCAGTTGAGCTTATCTGACATTCAAACAAATCAGAGTGCATCTGGTTAGCTGATAGCAGCAATCCACAGGGCCTATTTACAAAGGTCTAGTAACTTGGGAAGAGGGTTAGCAGAAGGAAAAGATAAGGGGAGGGAGGGAGATGAGGAGAAGAAAAGCAAGAAATGTCAGGAAGGGTTTGGGATATGGGTAATTAGTTGGAAAAGATGAGACAGAGGAGAGAAGAGAGCTCAGTTCTTTCTACTGGACATGACTTTTGCCTTTCCGTTTTAAATAGAAGCCCTGTTAGAGGCAGCAGAAAGACCTGTACTTACAAAGAACCTGTGAGACACCTGAGATCATATGCTATGGTCAGGTTTCAGGCTACCTTAATGATTCAACAAGCAATTGAACACTGATGTAGCTATGGGATACTGAGAAACTCACTAAAAATGCTGTGTGGCCTTTGGCCTTTAGAATGCTGCAGGGTCTGTCCCTTGCAGAAATAATGTAATAGGTAGCAGGTTCATGGTACCTGACTCTTCAAAGCTTACAGATCACTCCTTTTGCATAGGATGCATTAATTACTGACTTCTGGCATTTCTTTTTTACAAGAAATCTGGACAGCAAGTGGGACCTATGTATTTCTAATCACATTAGTATATCAGTTCCAGTCTTGATTACTGAATTGGTAACAGTCTGAAGGAAAATAAATCTGGAAAGAAGTTGAAGTCATCATTTTGTTCCTCTATTCTTCCATGGTTTAACCATTGTCGTCACATGGCAAATCATGACAGAAAATAGAGAAATAAGACCATTTAAGTGGGTATTGTTGGTATTCTTTCTAAGCTCCACCAATAGCCAGGTATGCCCCACCCCACAGTTTCCTGGCTACAGCCAGCTGTGCTTGACTATAAAGGGGGCTGCTTGCCCCCTCCTCTTGCTCTTTCTCTCCCTTGCTCTTCCTCTTCTTTTGTCTTCTTTGTCCCTGTCCCTTCTCTCCCTACCCCTCTCCCTCCCCCCCAGATGTGTTCATGGCTGGCCTTTCTTTTCTTCTTCCACTCTTCTCTCATTAAACCTTTCCACATAGAACCATGTTGGTTTGGTGTGCTTTGTCTGGGTGCGAGCTGAGATTTAAACCCCAACAGGTATAGTATGGTCTCACCTCAATGGGCACTGAAGGAATTATATAATCTCTTTGTTTGTGTCCAGTTTTAGAATGTGGCAGATATGGAGGACATCATCGTATAAATAATCTAGGTCACAGCATTTGCTAGTCATTAACTCAGGTTTATGAGGTCAAGGAAGGTGCCTAGAAAAGTGGGTGCTAGAGGATCATTAGTAAACTTACCAGTGTCCCTGGAGTAGATCAAGGAATAGTTGGTAAAGCCCAAAGGTTGGACAGGAAACTTACCCTCACTCTCCCTCCTAAACTGTCCCTCATCTTCATGTGCCCATTGAAGTTTACAACATGTTTCCAGGTTCATTCACTTGTTTAACACTTAGCTACAGGAGAGGATATGTTTGGTACCTTCTGCCTTCAGGAGCTCTTTGTTTAGTCTAAGAATTGGCTAAAAGATATATAAAAACCAATTTTAATATTTTGCTAGTTCAGTAGTAGTCTCACAATGTATAAAACTCAAGAGAATGGTGAGATTATTGAAACTTTCATAGCATCCTGAGCCTGACGTGGTAGAGGTAGAGAAGACATAGGCAAGAGATGGGGAGGAAAGTAGGATAAATGGCTTTTTAAAATGATATAAGTTGTCCCTGGATGGTTCTTTTCCTGGTACAGATATTATCACTATTAAAAAATTCTTTGTAGCTCTTCTATTCTGAAACAATGCTCTGAGCAGACCTTGGACTCTGGCTCTGCTCCCAGTCCTAAAACACCCAGAGGAAGCCCAACTCCCAGGTGCTATAAATCACACAGGATCAGAGGTGAGGAGACCATAACATCTCCCTCAACACCTGGAGTAACTGAGTTCCCTAGGATCCAGGGATGCAGGATCTCCTGCCCAGCCAGGGACACCGGTCCCTTCTGGTCTGAACCAGTGCGCCGAGCAGATCTGGGGTAATGGCTCTGCACCCACCTTTATAACACCTAGAGGGAGCCCGACTCCCAGGTGTTCTGGAACACCCAGGATAACAGGATCACAGAGGAAGCTCAACTTTCGGGAGATCTGAGACAACCAGAAGCACTGGAGCTCTGACACCCACAAGATCGCAGTTGAGGCCACTACATTTTCACCAACACCCAGCGTAACTGGGACCCACACAGAAACAAGGGAAACCCAAACCCCACCAGCCAGAGGCACAGGTTCCTTCCAGCTTGCACCTTTGCCTGGAGCAAACCCAGGGTTCTGGCTCACACAAAGATTTCAGGATCCCAGAGACAGCTAGACTCCCAGAAGAACTGACACACCCAGGATCTCAGGAACACAGGACCCCAGAATCATAGAATGACAAAGACAGCTGGGCTCTGAGAAGTTATGACACAACCAGGATCAAAGGAGGTACAGGCACCAGTCGGAGACAGCAAGAGCAAGTAGCACTAAAGATAACCAGATGGCTACAGGCAAGCACAAGAATATAAGCTGAAAAAAAAAAAAACAACAACAACAACAACAAAAAAAAAACCAGGACTATTTGCCATCATCAGAACCCAGTTTTCCCACTACAGCAAGTCCTGGATACACCATCACACCAGAAAGGCCAGATCTGGATTCAAAATCACATCTCATGATGATGATAGAGGACTTTAGGAATGATGTAAATAATTCCTTTAAGGAAATTTAGGTGGTAAGACACAGGTAAATAGGTAGAAGCCCCTAAACAGGATACACAAAAATCACTTAAAATATTACAGGAAAACACAACCAAATAGGTGAAGGAACAAAACCATCCAGGATCTAAAAATGGAAATAGAAGCAATAAAGAAATCACAAAGGGAGACAACCCAGGAGGTAGAAAACTAGGAAAGAGACCAGGAGTCACAGACTAAAGCATCAAAAACAGAATACAAGAGAGAGAAGAGAGAATGTCAGGTCCAGATGATACCATAGAGAACATTGACACAATAACCAAAGAAAATTCAAAATTGAAAAATCTCCTAACCTCAAACATCCAGGAAATGCACGAAAAATTATAAGACCGAACCCAAGGGTAATAGGTATGGAAGAGAGTGAAGATTTCCAACACAAATGGCAAGTAAATATCTTCAACAAAATTATAGAAGAAAACCTCTCTAACCTAAAGAAAGAGATGTCCATGAATATACAAGAAGACTACAGAACTCCAAATAGACTGGACCAGAAAAGAAATTCCTCCTGTCACTTAATAGTCAAAACACAAAATGCAATAAACAAAGAAAGAATATTAAAAGCAGTAAAGAATAAAGGTCAAGTAACATATAAAGGGATAACTATCAGAATTAAAGCA
The DNA here is from genome assembly GCF_021556685.1 of Rattus norvegicus. Classification (NCBI taxonomy): domain Eukaryota; kingdom Metazoa; phylum Chordata; class Mammalia; order Rodentia; family Muridae; genus Rattus; species Rattus norvegicus. The sequence goes on from NC_141554.1 coordinate 101,777,311, forward strand.
GACTTCTAACAAGAGACTAGGAAAGTCAGAAGATCCTGGGCAGATGTCATATAGACCCTAAGAGAACACAAATGCCTGCCCAGGCTACTATACCTAATGAAACTCTCAATTACCATAAATGGAGAAACCAGGATATTCCCTGACAAAACCAAATTTACACAATATATTCACACAAATAGAGCCCTACAAAGGATAATGGAAAAGTCCAACACAATGAGGAAAACTACACCCTAGAAAAAACAAGGAAGTAATCTTCTTGGAACAAACCCAAAAGAAGATAGCCACACAAACATAATTCTACCTCTAACAACAAAAATAACAGAAAGCATCAATCACTTTTCCTTAATAGTTCTTAACATCAATGAACTCAATTCTCCAATGAGAAGATATACACTAACTGAATGGATAAACAGGACCCATCATTTTGCTGCATACAGGTAATGCACCTCAGTGACAAAGAGAGACACTACCTCAGAATAAAACACTAAATTTTTTTTTCCAGCAAGTGGTCCCAAGAAACAAGCTGGAGTAGCCATTCTAATATCGAATAAAATCGACTTTCAACCAACAGTTATCAAAAAAGATAAAGAAGGACACCTTATACTCATCAAAGGAAAAATCCACCAAGATGAACTCTCAATTCTGAACATGCACCAAATGGAAGGGCATCTAACATTAATAAAAGAAACTTTACTGAAACTCAAAAAATATATTTTACCATACATAATAATAATGAGAGACTTCAACATCCCACTCTCATCAATGGTCAGAACATGAAAACAGAAATGTAAAAGAGACACAGTGAAACTAACAGGAGTTATAAATCAAATGGATTTAGCAGATATCTATAGACCATTTCACTCCAAAACAAAAGAATATACCTTCTTCTCAGTACCTCATGGTACCTTGTCCAAAATTGACCATATTATTGGTCACAAAACAGGCCTCAAATGATAAAAGAAGATTGAAATAATCCCATGCATCCTATCAGATCAGGAAGGGCTAAGATTGGTATTCAATAACAAAAACAAAAGAAACAAACAAAAAGTAAAAAACAGAAAGCACACATACACATGGAAGTTGAACAGTGCTCTACTCAATGATAACTTGGTAAAGGAAGAAATAAAGAAAGAAATGAAAGACTTTTAGAATTTAATAAAAACTAAGGCACAACATACCCAAACTTATGGAACACAATGTACACAGTGCTAAGAGGAAAACTCATAGCTCTGAGTGCCTCCAAATAGAAACTGGGGAGACCATACACTAACAGATTGGCATCACACCTCAAAGCTCTAGAACAAAAAGACATAAATTCATCCATGAGGAGTAGACTGCAGGGGATAATCAAACTCAGGCCTGTAATCAATGAACTAGAAACAAAAAAGAACTATACAAAGAATCAACAAAACCAGGAGCTGGTTCTTTGAGAAAATTGACAAGATAGATAAACACTTAGCCAGACTAGCAGACAGCACAGAGAGACAGTATCCAAATTAACAAAATCAGAAATAAAAAGGAAGACATAACAACAGAAACTGAGGAAATTAAAAAAATATCAGATTCTACTACAAATGCCTATACTCAGTCAAACTGGAAAATCTGGAGAAAATGGACATTTTCTAAACAGATTCTGGGTACCAAAGTTAAATCAGGATCAGATAAACCATCTAAACAGTACCATATCCCCTTAGTCTCCCAACCAAAAACAGTCCAGGACCAATGCTTTAGCACAGAATTCTATCAGACCTTGAAAGAAGAACTAATATGAACATCAAACTATTCCACAAAATAGAAACAGAAGGAACACTACACAATTCCTTCTATGAAGCCACAGTTACTTTTATACCTAAACCACACAAAGACCCAACAAAGAAAGAGAACTTCAGACCAATATCCCTTATGAATATTGACACAAAAATACTCAATAAAATTCTTGCAAACTGAATCCAAGAATACATCAAAACAGTCATTCACCATGACCAAGTAAGCTTCATCCCAGGAATGCAGGGATGGTTCAAATATACAGAAATTCATCAATGTAATCGACTATATAAAGAAACTCAAAGAAAAAAAAACACATGATCATTTCATTAGATGCTGAGAAAGCATTTGACAAAATTCAACACACTTTCATGATAAAAGTCCTGGAAAGATAAGGAATTCAAGGCCCATAACTAAACATAGTAAATGCAATATAGAGCAAACCAGTATCCAAAATTAAACTAAATGGAGAGATACTTGAAGCAATCCAAATAAAATCAGGGACTACAAAAGGCTGCCCACTCTCTTCCTACCTATTCACTACAGTACTCGAAGTCCTAGCAAGAGCAATTAGACAACAAAAAGTGATCAAAAGGATATAGATTGGAAAATAAGAAATCAAAATCTCACTATTTGTGGATGATATGATAGTATACTTAAGTGACCCCAAAACTTTCATCAGAGAGCTCCTAAACCTGATATGCAACTTCAGCAAAGTGGCTGGATATATAATTAACTCAAACAAATCAATAGCCTTCCTCTACTCAAAGGATAAACTGGCTGAGAAAGACATTAAGGAAATGTCATCCTTCACAATAGACACAAAGAATGTAAAATACTTTTTGTGATCCTAACCAAGCACGTGAGATATCTCTATGATAAGAGTTTCAAGTCTCTGAAGAAAGAAATTGAAGATAATCTCAGAAGATGGAAAGAACTCCCATGCTCATGGATTGGCATGATTAATATAGTAATAATGGCTATCTTGCTGAAAGCAATCTACAGATTCAACACAAACCCCATCAAAATCCCAAGTCAATTCTTCACAGAGTTAGCAATAGTAATTTGCAAATTCATTTGGAATAATAAAAAACCCAGGGTAGTGAAAACTATCCACAACAGTAAAAGAACTTGGGAGGAGAATCACCATCCCTAAGTTCCAGCTGTACTACAGAGAAATAGTGATAAAACCTGTATGGTATTGGTACAGAGACAGAGAGGTAGATCAACAGAATAGAATTGAAGACCCAGAAAGGAAACCACACACCTATGGTCACTTGATCTTTGACAAAGGAGCTAAAACCATCCAGTAGAAAAAAAGACAACCTTTTCAACAAATGATTCTGACTCATCTTGTGGTCAGTATGTAGATGAATACAAATTGATCCATTCTTATCTCCTTGTACAAAGCTCAAGTCCAAGTGGATCAAGGACCTCCACATAAAACCAGGTACACTCAAACTAACATACGAGAATGAAGGGAAGATCCTCAAACGCATCAGCACAGAGGAAAATTTTCTGAACAGAACACCAATGGCTTATGCTCTAAGATCAAAAATCAACAAATGGGACCTTATAAAATTGCAGAGCTTCTGTAAGGCAAAGGACACTGTAAAAAGGATAAAACATAAACCAGCAGATTAGGAAAAGATCTTTATCAATCCTACATCTGATAGAGGGCTAATATCCAATATTTAGGAAGAACTCAAGATGTTAGACTCCAGAGAATTAAATTGCCCAATAAAATGGGGTACAGAGTTAAACAAAGCATTCTCAACTGAGATATTGAACAGCTGAAAAGCACGTAAAGAAAGGTTCAACATCCTTAGTCATCAGGGAAATGCAAATTAAAACTACCCTGAGATTCCACCTCATACCTATAGTCAGAATGGCTAAGATCAAAAACTCAGGAGACAACAGATGCTCATAAGGGTGTGGAGAAAGAGGAACACTTCTCCACTTTTTGTGGGATTGCAAGCTGGTACAATTACTCTGGAAATCAGTCTGGCAGGTCCTGGAAAGTTAGACAGAATACTACCTGAGGACCCAGCTATATCACTCCTGGGCATATACCCAAAAGATGCTCCAACATATAACAAGGACACATGCTCCATTATGTTTATAGCAGCTTTATTTATAAAAGGCAGAAGCTGGGAAGAAACCAGATGTCCTTCTACAGAGGATTGGATACAGAAAATGAGGTACATTTACATAATGGAGTACTACTCAGCTCAAACAATGACTTCATGAAATTCTTAGACAAATGGATGGAACTAGAAATTATCATCCTGAGTGAGGTTACCCGGCCACAAAAGAACATACATGATATGCACTCACCGACAAGTAGATATTAGTCCAAAAGCTGGGAATACTGAAGATACAATTCACAGAGCAAATGAAGCTCAAGAAGAAGAAAGACCAAAGTGTGGATGCTTCAGTCCTACTTTGAAGGGGGAACAAAATACCCACTAGAGGAAATATCGAGGCAAAGTGGGGAACAGAGGTGAAGGAAAGGCCATTCAGAGACTGCCACACATGGGGATCCATCCCACATGCAGTCATAAAACCCAGACACAAATGGGGGATGCCAAGAAGTGCATGCTGACAGGAGCCTGATATAGCTGTTTTCTAGAGGCTTTGCCAGAGCCTGACAAATACAGAGGTGGATGCTCACAACCCACCATTGGACTGAGAATGGGGTCCCCAATGTATGAGTAAAAAAATGGACTGAGGTAGCTGAGGGGGTTTGCAACTCCATAGTAAGCACAACAAGACCAACCAACCAGACACCCTAGACCTCCCAGGGACTAAACCACCAACCAAAGATCACACATGGAGTGACCCATGTTTCCAGCTGTTCATGTAGTAGAGGATGGTCTTGTTGGGCATCAATCAGAGGAGAGGCCTTTGGTCCTGTGAAGGCTTGATGCCCCACTGTCGGGGGAATGCCAGGGCAGGGAGGTGATAGGATTGGTTGTTTGGTTAGGGAAGCATGCTCATGAGGATGGGATAGGGTGTCACTGGAGGGGAAACTGGGAAGGGGAATATCATTTGAAATGTAGATATAGAAAATATCTAATAAAAAATGAAAAAATTCCTTGTAAATATAGGTTGGAAGACTCTGCATTTTTACAAAACAACCAGTTGAATTCACTAGTGTAGTATATAGTATTCTTTGGGTATTATAACATGTTCTACAATCATAGTTCGTGGTTGGATCATCTTAAATTTTAGCAATGTTTTAATAATTATCAACATAAAATATATGGGGTAGAGAATTAAAAGTATTTCTAAAACTGATTTTACATATTTAAGAAATAGTTGTGTCTGTGGATCAGTTTGTGTGATTTTCTTAGAGGCCAGAAAAGGGCATTGAGTCCAATGGTATAGGTTGTTGTGAGTCCCTGTACATGGGTGCTGAGAACTGAACCTCTATAAGAGCATGATGTTCTCTCCTTCCTCTTTCTGTCTCTCTTTCTTGAGAAAGAGTTTCACTCTGTAGCCTTAGTTGGTCTGGGACTTGCTATCTAGTCTAGGTTGGCTTCAAACTAATAGAGATATTCACATGTCTTCTGCCTCATGAAGGCTGGGATTAAAGGCTTGCATTATCATGTTCAGGTCACTTTGCATTCTTAACCACTGAGCTATCTCTCTAGCCCCAGAAAAACATCCCCCTCCCAAAAGTAACATTTGTTAAGAGTTGATGAACTATATAAAATCTGAAACTTCTCTTATATGGAGGATAATGGTCCCTGAAGAGGCTAATGTCCGAGTCTCAAAAATCTGTGAATAAATTTCTTTCCACAAATAAAGAGGCATGGATGTGGATGTCAAAGAGCTTGATATGAGATGTTTTACTAGTTTATCTGTGTAGGAACAATTTAATAATATGAGTTCATAAGAAAAGAAAGTCTGGGGTTGGGGATTTAGTTCAGTGGTAGAGTGCTTGCCTAGAAAGCACAATGCACTCGGTTCGGTCCTCAGCTCCGAAAAAAAAGAAAGGAAAAAAAAAAAAAAAGAAAGTCCTCTTTTGGCTAGACCTATAAAACTTTGGGATAAGAGACAAGGGGATGAGGAGAAACTCGGTATTGCTGACTTTGAAAATGGAGGAAGGGACCAGTCTTCAGGGAATGCAGGTGGCTTTTACAAAACAAAAATGGAAGGAAATGAATATAAGCATAATTAATTTCCTACCTTACTTAAACAAATTGCCACAAATTTATCGTCTTTAGCAGAAAGTTAATATAAGTCTTAAAAGCTGAACACAAGGTAGAATTGCAGTTGTGTCTTTTCTAGGCATCCTGGGGAAAAACTTTTTCTATCTATCTATCTATCTATCTATCTATCTATGTATCTATCTATCTATCTATCTATCTATCTATCTATCTATCTATCTATCTATCTATCTATCGATGTATGTATGTATCTATCTCTATCTATCTATCTATCTATATCTATCTATCTATCTATCTCTATCTATCTATCTATCTATCTATCCATCTATCTATATCTATCTATGTATCTATCTCTATCTATCTATCTATCTATCTATCTATCTATCTATCTATCTATCTATCTATCTATCTATCTATCTATGTTGTATTCCTTGCCTCCAAATTCTTTTCTTAGGGTTTTAAAAGACACTGCTTCATCCCTGCTTCTACTGTCTTATTTCTCACCATTCCTTCTATTACTGCATTTCTGTTGCTACATTTTTAGTAGTATTTGTAAATAGCTGATACATTTCATTCCAACACCAAGATGGTTAAGTATGATATTATATATTTTTCTTGTACTTCAAGACCTTTGCGTGTTCAAGGCATATCACTTTCATATATATGAATTTGCTCAGGGTGACTGTAGGCTTTTTGAACCCTGCATTTTTTTTCTAATTTTATTGTGCAAATCATCATGGAACTCATGTAAATTCAGAAGAATAGACCATAGAGACAAAACACTAGAGGGCAATGCATTGGTAAGAAACTTGATTTTAGTAGAGGTGTGAAACATACATTGGAGAAATGATAGCATTTTCAGGAGTATTTGATAAACTCCATATTCATATACTGAAAAATAAAAAAAATGATTCTTATTTCTCACCAGACAAATATCAGTTCAAAGTGTATTAATAATTTGGAGATAAGATCTAACTATTGAGATTAGAAGAAAATATCTTGGAAATGTTTTGGGACCCATGGAATTGCAAGAATTTGGAAAAGGAATGTAAAGGTTGTAGTTTTTGAAAACAAATTTCAATAAACTAAGGAGTTTCAGCATAGCAAAGTAAACAAGGAAGAGAATGAAAAGACAACTAAAACTCTTAGCTTCGTTTGTATTACTGTCATAAGATTCCAGATAAAAAGAAACATAGAAGAGAAAGGCTTATTGGGCTTGCAATTCCAGGTTACAGTCCTTTATCACGGGAAGCCAAAGCAGGGCCATGACACATCCAGTCACATCACATTCAAGGGCAGAGAGAAATGAATGCAAGCATGTTTAATGCTCAGCTAACTTTCTCTACTGTTATACAGTCCAAGGCACCAATCTAAGCAATGTTGATAACCACATTCAGGCTGGATATCTGTATACCAATTAAGGAAATCATGGCAATTCCCCATAGACACACTCATATACTCACTTGACCTAGGCTCATTGACACTCTCTTTCCAGGTGATTCTAGATTGTGTCAAGTTGACAATTAAAATGCTTGCCCATTTCATAATGAGAGAAAATATTTACAAAGTATATATCTAACAGTATGTTAATAACCAGATTACATAAGAAACTCCAGTAATTCATTAGGAACGTGCCAAATAAATCAGTGTTTAAAAAGACAGTAGATAAAACAAACATTTTTCAAAGGGATACATAAAAATGTCCAATGCGTACATGAAAACATGTTCAACATCACTCATCATGAGGGAACTGAAAAAGCCACAATAAAACATCACTTCATCTCTGTGAAAAGACTATCATCAAAAAAGCTAAAAATAAGAAATTCAGGCAAAGAGTGAGAAAAAAGGAACCTTTGCAAACTGTTGGAATACAAAATGAATACAAACATTAGAAAAAAACAGTAAGGAGGTTCCTTTAAAAACTAAAATCAGGACTAAAATAGGACTCAACAATCCTTTTACTAGACATATATGCAAAGGAAATCAAATTAGTTAATCGAATAAGTTTACCAAACATGTAGTTGCATGACCATGTTCATTCAATGTTTTAAAAAGCAAAGTAATGGGAATGACGTAAGTGTCCTCCAGCTGATGAATAGATAAAAATAGGAGACACACACACACAATGGATACTATCAAACAATTAATTGAGATAGGATCCTGTTATGTCATCGCAGATGTAAATGGATATCACTAGGTTAAATTGAAATGAGGCAAATAGAGAAAGGCAAGTACAATTACTGAGCACTCTCATCCATCTATTTCTATAAAAGTTCTTCTTGAGGCTGGATAGATGGCTCGGTGTTTAAGGATACTTGTTGCTTCTACAGAGGACTCAGGCTTAATTCCCAGTACTCATATGGCAGCTCACAACCTTCTGTAACCCCAGTTCCAGGAGACCCAGTATTTCTTCTGATTACTGTGGTCTCAGAACACACACATACAATCAAGCACACACATATTCATAAAAAGAATAAATATTTGTAAAAGCTGATTTTATGTAAATTAAGAATCAAATGATGGTTACCAGAGAACAGGGACAGTGAAATTTGTGAGTGATAAGGAAAGGTTCATTGACGAGCACTGAGACAGCTAGGTCGGTATAAGACTCCATAATGTACTATTGCACAGTAGATTCATTACAGATAACAACATACCGTGTTCTGGTACGAATTTCTGTCTTAGATTTCTACTCCTGTGATAAACACAGTGATGGTTTTTGTTAGGGTTTCTATTGCTGTCAAGAGACACCATGACCACCAAGGAATTTTTATGAAGGAACATATTTAATTGAGACCGGCCTTCAGTTCAAAGGTTTAGTCATGACAAAAACAGTATGGCAGCATGCAGGCAGACATGATGCTGGAGAAGGAGCTGAGAGTTCTACAGTCAGCAGCAACTGACTTCAGCTTCTGAGACCTCAAAGTCCAACTCCATAGTTACGTAGATACTTCCTTGAGCAAGGCCATTCCTACTTCAACAAGGCCTTACCTTCCAATAGTGCCACTCCCTATGGGCCAATTATTCAAACATATGAGTTTCTGGGGGCCATTTCTATTCAAACAATCACACCCTGTATAGACTGATACTCATAAAATAATGTAAAGTTCATTTAGTTCAACTTCAAAATTCCCCATTGTCTATAACAACCTCAAACTAATTTAAAAGTCCAAAGTTCAAAGTCTCTTTTGGGAATCATGCAATCTTTTAACTGGTATCCCCTGCAAAATCAGAATAAAAAAGCAGATCACATATGTCCAGCATATAATGGCAAAGGATATACATTACTATTTCAAAAGGGACAAAAGGGAGCATAGTGAGGAATTACTGGACCAAACCAAGAGCAAAAGGCACTTGGGTAAACTTTAATCTCTGCAGATCTATATCTGATATCAAGGTTCTCTTCAGATCACCAACTCTTTTCAGCTTTGTTGACTGCATCATACTTCTTTCTGTTGGGATAGCTTTATTCCCTGTTAGTAGCATCCTCTGCAGGTATCCCATGACTTTTGCATCTCTAACATGTTGGATTCTCTGAATCAATTCAGGCTTCACATTCACAGGTTCATACAATGGTTTCTCTAGGCCTCCATGTAGGGACACCCCTGACAAATGCCTGTCCTCAGGAACTTTCTTTAGTTGCAAAGAGAAAATCCAGAACTCCCTTTTTCTCCTTTTTTATAGTTGCATTTTTAATTTAAAATTTAAATGTTATTCCATTTCGTATTTTCCCCTCTATAAACCTGTTTTCCCTCACTCCAACCCCTATGCTTCTATGAGAGTGCTCCATTACCCACCCACCCACTCCCATTCTGCTTCTTGCCCTGACATTCCCCTACACTGGGATATTGAGCCTTGACAGGACCAAGGTCCTCTCCTCCCACTGATGTCCAATAAGGCCATCCTCTGCTACATACACGGAGTAAAATAATATCTGAGTAGTACTCTATTGTGTAAATGTATCACATTTTCTGTATCCATTCCTCTGTTGAGGGACATCTTGGTTTTTCCAGCTTCTGGAGATTGTAAATAAGGCTGCTATGAACATAGTGGAGCATATATTCTTGTTATATGTTGGAACATCTTTTGGGTATATGCTCAAGAATAGTATAGCTGGGTCCTCAGGTAATACTATGTCCAATTTTTTGAGGAACTGCCAGACTGATTTCCTGAGTAATTGTACCAGCTTGCAATCCCACCAACAATGGAGGAGTGTTCCTCTTTCTCCATATCCTCGCCAACATCTGCTGTCACCTGAGTTTTTGAACTTAGCCATTCTGACTGGTATGAGGTAGAATCTCAGGGCAGTTTTGATTTGCATTTCCCTGATGACTAAGGATGTTGAACATTTCTTTAGGTAATACATGGCCATTTGATATTCCTGAGTTGAGAAATCTTTGTTTAGCTCTGTACCCCCCCCCCCAATTTTGTAAAAAGGGTTATTTGATTCTCTGGAATCTTCCTAAATTCTTTCCATACATTGGATATTAGCCGACTATCAGTTGTAGTATTGGTAAAGATCTTTCCCCAATCTATTGGTTACTGCTTTGTCCTATTGAAGGTGTCCTTTGCCTTACAGAAGCTTTATAGTTTTAGGAGATACCATATGTTGATTCTTGATCTTAGAGCATAACCCTTTGGTGATCTGTTCAGGAAATTTTCCCATGTGCCCATGTGTTTGAAGCTCCCACTTTTTCTTCCAGTAGTTTGTATGTATCTGGTTTTATGTGGAGGTCCTTGGTCCACTTGGACTTGAGCCTTGTACAAGACTGACCTCCAGTTGAATAGCACCATTTGTTGAAAATGCTGTCCTTTTTCCACTGGATGGTTTTAGCTCCTTTGTCAAAAATCAAGTGACCATAGGTGTGTGGATTCATTTCTGGGTCTTCAATTCTATTCCGTTGATCTACCTGCCTGTCTCTGTACAAATACCATACAGTTTTTAATCACTATTTCTTTGTAATACAGCATGAGGTTAGGGAAGGTGATTCTCCTCCCAAGTTCTTTTAGTGTTGTGGATAGTTTTCACTACCCTGGGTTTTTTATTATTCCAAATGAATTTGCAAATTACTCTTGCTAACTCTGTGAAGAATTGACTTGGGATTTTGATGGGGTTTGTGTTGAATCTGTAGATTGCTTTCAGCAAGATGGCTATTTTTATTATATTAATCTTGCCAATCCATGAGCATACGAGATTTTTCCATCTTCTGAGATCATCTTCAATTTCTTTCTTCAGAAACTTGAAGTTCTTGTCATACAGATCTTTCTCTTGCATGGTTAGAATAACATCGAAGTATTTTATATTATTTGTGACTATTGTGAAGGGTGTCATTTCCTTAATTTCTTTCTCAGCCTGTTTATCCTTTGAGTAGTAGAAGGCTACTAATTTGCATTAATTTTTTATCTAGCCACTTTGGTGAAGTTATAAGCCATAGAAATTCTGTGCTAAAATTTTTGGGATCACTATTTTCTGCAATATAGTAATATATTCTTCTTTTCCAATTTGTATCCCCTTGACCTCATTTTATTGTCTAAATTTTCTGGATAGGACTTTAAGTACTGTACTGAATAGGCTGAGAGAGAGAGAGAGAGAGAGAGAGAGAGAGAGAGAGAGAGAGAGAGAGAGAGAGCAGACTTGTCTATTCCCTGATTTTATTGGGATTGCTTCAAGTTTCTTTTCATTTACCTTGATGTTGGCTACTGGTTTGATGCATATTGCTTTTACTATGTTTAATTATGGACCTTGAATTACTAATCTTTCCAAGACTTTTATCATGAAGGTGTGTTGAATTGCGTCGAATGCTTTCTCAGCATCTAATGAGATAATCATGAGGTTTTTTTTCCTTTGAGTTTGTTTATATAATGTTGTGGTAGAAATTTTAGCTCACATCTGACAAACCACACCAGGCCAACAGGGTTCCATGTGGAGAGATTTAATGAGAGGAGAAGTCAAGGGAGTGAGATGAGAAAAATAGAAGAGGAGAGGAGTAGATGCTGGCCATGAACATGTGGAGAGAAGTGGGGAGGGGAAGGGGAGAGAAGGGATAAAGGGGGAAGAGGGGAAGAGCAAGAGAGAACAAGAGCAAGAGAGAGAGGTGGGGCAAGCAGCTCCTTTAATAATGTCAGGCATATCTGGCTGTTGCTAGGTAACTGTGGGGTGGAACATACCTGGCTGCTGCCAGGTAACTTTTGGGGTGGAGCTTAGACAGGATGGTAATATTTCCCTGCTTTGGTTTAATTAAAAAAGAAAAATTAGAAAGGTGATGGTGGAGCAGGAATAGGGTCGTAGTGATCTCTGACTGCTTCATGATTGTTTTGGGGAGACATGTCTCTAGGAAACCTAGCAAAGTGGTTATGGGATGTTTGCCCAGTCTTAGGAGAGTTGGCTGTTTCCTTGTTGTTCAGTGTGTGTAACCATCTGAGGATAGGTCAGAAGGAACAGGTCCAATAGAAGTTTTTCTCATATGTCTATGAGAGGAGATTAAACATCTGGAGGTCGCTTCTCTAGAGTTGTTCTAGAGCTGTCCCAGGTGTAGTAAGCACCTGAACTTGACAAGATTAACACACACACACACACACACACACACACACACACACACACACACACACATTACGTAGAGATTAAACACATTTGGAAGAAAATATTTTCTTAGATGTACATTTGAAACCCAGAGGAATCCCACTCTCCCACTCTTTGGAATAGATAATAATTGGGAACTTTAGGCAGATGTACTTATCTGAGTAAAGTCTATTTGGTCTATGAGAGGTAGGTCTGAGTGTGTTTCCTGTAGCTTATAAGTTTAGAAAAGAGATAACAACATGAGTTAGCAACATGAGCATTCTTTAAGAAAAGCTTTTGTGTGGAGCAAAAGGAACAAGATTTTGTGATTACAGTTGGATCATATAGTGGTGAGTTTCGGAAAAAGAGGAGCTATGAAGCATTTAACCAATTGTGGAAAGTCAAGCTATAAGATTGAGTAATATATTGAAACTTTTTAATCAAGGCCGAGGAGTTAGTTTTATAGGAACTCAGTCTGCTTTCTATCTGAGAAAGTTTATTAGCTGGATAGAGTGTTGTGCTGTCTTCTGGTGTGTGCCTCATAGCTAAGAGAAGTTGAGTTCGAAGACAATGAGTTACCCATGGGAGGAGGTATTGAATTATTCATACCATTGTCCCAAGAATAATCTCAACACCCAAAATTTCTGCCAGGCTAGATGTCTAAGTCCTCACTCAGACCCTCTAGAGGCCATACGTTGAGTCCTGGACTCACCAGAAATTGTCTCTACCCAAGCCTGTGAGTTTCTATAGCTGCAAGAACCCAGAAGTGGGAGGGGATTGAAAGTTGCTTTCAAGGAAATACTCGCCCAAGGGTCAAAGTCTTATTTTGGATGTCTGCTAGGAGGCCTCTTTATCCCATAAAGGTTGGACAGGCCCTACTTGGGAAATTGGGGGGTCCTCCTTGCCAACTGGGATTGGCAGGGTCTCATTTCCCTGGCTTACTCCTAGTTCAGGGAAAAGGAGTACAAACATACCAATTCCTGACCTACTGAGCGCCATAAAGAATTGACATGTTTTGAATTATGGAGCATTGTGGCAGAGATAAATTATCAAGGGTTGTGTTTTATTGCAGTCTAGGGAGCCTAGCATTCCTACAGAATGTGTCCTGGGTTTCTTAGCACAGTTTGCCACGCCAAAAAGAGGGATAAAGAAAGCAATTTCCAGACCCTATTTGGAAAGACTGTTTAGCAACAGAGGAGTTCTGAACCTCCCAGACTCCATTATGACTGAATAAGCGGCTCCAGTGTCCAAGAGGAAGGAGATGGGCTTCCCACATACCATGATGGTTACGCTGGGCTCTCTGCTGGTGATGGCAGTGGTCAGGTCCAGGGAACTCAGACCCCTTCATTTATCTATTGCCAAGACTAGGATATCAGCTGAAGGGTTATTTAGACATGGTATCCCTCTGTTCTGTGCAACATAAGGGCAATCGACAACCCAATGTCCCTGTTGATGGCACCTAGGACATGGCCCCCTTGGCTTGCAGAACATAGGTCAAGCCCTTGCCCATTGACCGTGTTGACCACATTTATAGCAGGAGCCTGGTGGTCCCTTAGCCTTAGAAAACCAGGAGTCTAGGGCAGTAGCTGGGGCTGGTCAGACAGCCTTTGCCATCATATGGTATTTCTCATCTCTTTCATGGTACACTTTGAAGGCCAGCACCAAAATTTCTGCCTGTGGAGTTAGGGGTCCACTCTCTAGCTTTTTAAGCTTGTCTTTTATTTTGGGGTAGCTCTGGAAAAAGAAATAGGTTATCAGAAGTTGCTTACCTTCTGGGTTTTCAGGGTCCAGATTAGTGTATTTCAATAAAGCCTTTGTAAGATGTTCTAAAAATTGGGTGGGCTTTTCCTGTTTTTCCTGGATGACCTCTTGTAGTTTTTTCAAAATTCACTGTTTTTAAGGCTGTTCTGGGAAGAAAGGCCAGGAAGCAGGTTATAAATCTATCTCTGGCTAAAATACCACCTGTGGAATTATAATTCCATCAGGGGTCTTGGTCAGGTACTGCCTCAGATCCAATTGGATATGTTACATTTATCTGATGGATCTCGTCTGCATGTATTCTTGCCTGCTCCCAAACATGGTGATGTTCCTTAGGAAATAAATTCTTAGTAAGGGTCATATGTACATCATGGAAAGTCAAGCTCTGAGGTAAAGAAAGCACACAGGGGTCGAGTGAGCTCATCAGGGTGCACTTGAAGAAGGCATTTTCCTCGGCGGTGAACTGAATGCAGGGCATCACAATGATAGGGAGGCTTGCTGGACTGACCAGCCAGGACCAGTCAAGTACCCGGGTCATGGGTTACCTCAGAGGGATGCCAGGGTAAGTGGAACACAGAGAAGGGTTGGGGTGAAGTTAGAGAAATGTTTGAACATAAAGAATCTTTTTTCATTTACCAGACCACTGGCAGTGAGTATGAAGATTCTGTAAAATTAAGGAACCTAGGGTGCCATTATGTGGCCATTTTGAAGCACTGTCTAATGAATACTGACTCCAGACATTATTGCAAAGCTGTATCAGTTTTGATGTCCTCAGGTGAGGAGTGTTAGTTTGAAAGTTGTGAAAATGTCCACAAGACATCCCAGTGGGGAGTCTGGCCATATACTCGGAGAAATCTAATTACCCATTGGGGGAAGTTATTGAATTATCCTTACCAGTGTCCCAGCAGGTAATTCAATAACAGCACTCTGTCAGGCCAGGTGTCTGAGACACGCCAGAAAGAGTTCCTACCCAGGCCTGGGAATTTCAAATAGGCTGCAAGAGCCTGGAGGGGGAGAGGAGCAAGGAACTGCTTTCGAGGGAATTTCTGCCCAATGGTTGAAGTCTTATCTTGTATGTCAGCTAGGAAGCCCCTTTATTCCATAAAGGCTGGCCAGGCCCTATCTGGGAAATTGGGGGTCCTCCTTGCCAACCGGAGAAATAAACCTACCCATCTGCCAGTGTTTGTACAGGAATTTTAGTGGTGGTCTGGTAGCAGGAAAAGTGAAACCATGTAGTTGTTGAGGGCCTATCTGACTAAGTGACCCACATGGTAAGAGCTGGCAGCATGTGAAGAACCATGGAGGACAGCAGCTCAAGTAGAGGTCTGCATGTGCCAGCTGCAGCAGCAACTCACATGGGAAGTCCTGAAAACCACAGCAGTCAGCAGGTGGTGGTGGTCTAATGGCACAGCAGAGGCCTAGAAGACTCCGAAGAGGCAGCAGCAGCAGAGGCATGTGGTGGGAAGGGTCATTGTCCATCCCACTGTTGACCTTTGCTGTGGCCAGCACACAGTAGCGGGCTGCCTGGACAGGAACTGTCACTGGTACATCAAGTTTTCCCATACGGGCCACCAATGTTGGGGTAGAAATCTCAGCTGGGGTCCTGACAAACCACAGCAGGCCAACACACTTCCATGTGGAGAGGTTTAATGAAAGGACAAGACAAGGGAGAGAGACTAGAGAGAAGAATAAGAGTAGAAAAAGAAAGGAGTAGAGGCTAACTATGAGCATGTGGAGAGAAGGGGGGAGAGGAATGTGGATAGAAGGGACACAGGGGGAAGAAGGGAAGAGCCACATTTGGTTGAAAGTCAAATTTATTTGGTATTAGAATGGCTACTCCAACTTGTTTCTTAGGACTGATTGCTTGGAAATTTCTTTCCCAGTCTTTTATTCTGAGGAAGTGTCTGTCTTTGTACTGAGGGATATTTCCCTTATGCAACAAAAATCTGGGTCCTGTTTTCATATCCAGTCTTTTAGTCTATGTTTTTTAATTGGGGAATTGAGTCTATTGAAATTAGGAGATATTAGGGACCCAGGATTGTTGTTTCCTATTATTTTTGTTGTTGGAGGTATGTCTAAGTTAGGGTCTTATTGCTGTGAACAGACACCATGACCAATGTAAATTTTATAAGGGACAACATTTAATTGGACCTGGCTTACAGGTTCAGAAGTTCAGTCCATGATCATCAAGGCAGTAGCATGGCAGCATCCAGGCTGGCATGGTGCAGGAGATGCTGAGAGTTCTACATCTTCATCTGAAGGAAGCCAGAAACAGACTGGGCATCCTCAGGCAGCTAGGAGAAGGGTCTCCAAGCCCACGTCCACAGTGACATACTTCTTCCAACAATGCCACGCATTCTAATAGTGCCACTCGCTGGGCAAAGCATATGCAAAACATTACAAGGTGGAATTATGTTTGTGTGGCTATCTTCTTTTAGATTACTTGAAAGAAGATTACTTTCTTGCTTTAGTGTATAGCTTCCCTTCTTGTGTTGGAGGTTTCCATCTATTATACTTTGTAGGGCTGGACTTGTGGAAATACATTGTGTAAGTTTGCTTTTGTCATGGAATATCTTGGTTTCTCCATCTATGGCAATTCAGAGTTTTGCTGGATACAATATCCTGGGCTTGTATTTGTGTTCTGTATTGCATTTGCCCAGGGTCTTCTAGCTTTCATATTCTCTTGTTGAAAAGTCTGGTGTAATTCTGATAGTTCTACCCTTATATGTTAATTGACCCCTTTCTCTTAGTTCTTTTAATATTTTTATTTGTTTAGTGCATTTGGTGTTTTGACTATTATGTGACAGGAGGAATTTCTTTTCTGGTCCTATGTATTTGGCTTCTTGTATGTTTATGGATATCTCTTTCTTTAGGTTAGGGAAGTTTTCTTCTATAATTTTGTCGAAGATATTTACTGGTTCTTTAAGTTGCGAATCTTCAATCTCTTCTATATCTATTATTTTAGCATTGATTTTCTCATTTTGTCCTGGATTTCGTGGATGTTTGGGTTAGAATCTTGTTCCACTGACTGTTGTACCAATGTTTTCTATGGTATCTTCTCCTCCTGAGATTCTCTTTTTTATCTCTTAAATTCTGTTGCTGATGCTTGCATGTTTAACTCCTGATCTCCTTCCTATTTTTTTTTTTTATTTTCAAGATTGTCTCCCTTTGCGATTTCTTTACTTTTTCTATTCCTATTTTTAGATCCTGTATTTTTTTCCAATTCCTTCACCTGTTTTGTTGTGTTTTCCTGTAATTCTTTAAGTGATTTTTTTTTGGTATCCTCTTTAAGGACTTCTACCTGTTTACCTGTATTTCCCATATTTCTTTAAGGGAGTTACTATGTCCCTAAAGTTGGCTTAGATCATCATGAAATGTGGTTTTAAATCAGAATCTTGCTTTCCTGGTGTGTTAGGGTATCTAGGACTTGCTGTGATGGGAGCACTCGGTTCTGATGATGCCAAGTGGCCTTGTTTTCTGTCGGTTATGATCTTGCACTTGCCTCTCATCATCTAGTTATCTCTGGTTTTAGCTGCCCTTGCTGTCTTTGAAAGTGGCTTGACCCTCATGCACTCCCAGGTGTGTCAGCACTCCTGTTAGACCAGCTTTCTCCCATCGGGATCTGAGTACAGAGGGCTGTGGCACAGGGTCAGCTCCAGATGCAGCCAGAAACCCAACTTCTTTCTTCTATTCTTGACTCTAAAGCCAGAAAAAAAGCTGAAACCAAATTTTTCTACTTACTGGAACTGAAACATGCTCCTGCCTCAGTTCAATTACATTTTCTCCATCTCTTTGTTTTTGATGGTTTCTTTCACTGTGTGTACTTTCCTTTACTGGAACTTGCTCTGTAGACCAGGCCGGCCTTGAACTCAGAGATCCACTAGCCTCTGCCTCCCACATGCTGAGACCCACCGTCACACCTGGACTCAAACTTTTCTTTAATTCCTTTTTACAATTTAAAAATTACGCAAGTTGATTGGCTATTGCCCTGGTGTCACTACTCCATTGAGACCATTTAATATCAGGCTTATCTTTAGCACAGGACTTAGCTTCATTCCATGTCCTAGTGCCCCTTTTCTCCTTGAACTGTATAGTTTATATTTTTCCCTGCCCGGATTGATACTTTCCATTATAGACCTACATATAAATGCATACTAATAACCACAGGACAGAGTCAAAACTGGGCTGTTTTGAAATTTTCTCTGTCAATGTAACCAATCCAAAACTTTTAAATTTAGCCTCAGGCAGATATTTGTGGACAATGGCAGAGAACAGACACATTCTTCACCAAAATATGATAAGAATAGTCATATTCTTCTTTGAAAACTCTTGAGCCAGGCCTCCACAGCTCAAATCACTCTCAGTATCATTGTCTTCTAGACATTCTAGAATGGCTCATTAAGCACCCCATAAAGTGTTCAACTGCTTTTCTAATACAAATCCCGAAAGTCCTCATTCCTTCAAATAAAAGCATAGTCAGCAATACATAGTCTGTGGTACTGATTCATGTCTTAGAATTTCCATTGCTGTGAAGAGACACTCTGACTATGGAAACTCTTGTGAATGAAAATATTTAACTGGAGCTGGCTTATAGTTTAGTCCATTATCTTCATGGTGGAAAACATGGCAGCATGCAGGCAGACATTATACTGGAGAAAGAGCTGAGAGTTCTACATCCAGATCAGCATGCAGCAGGAAGAAATCTGCCTTCAACTTCTGAGACCTCAAAGCCCACCCCCACAGTAACATACTTCCTTCAGCAAGTGTACATCTAATCCGATAAGGCCACACCTTCCAATAGTGCCATTCCTTGTGGCTAACCATTCAAACACTCAAGTCTTTGCAGGCCATCCTAATCAAACAATCACATTGATTAAAAGCATCTTGGGAAGGAAAGGTTTTATTTGGCTTACAGGTTACAGTCTATATTCAGGGATGCCAAGATGGAAACCTAGAAATAGGAACTGAAGCAATGCCATAGAGTACCATAGATTATTGGGTTTTCTCTCATGGCTTGATTAGGGTCACCTGTTTTGGGGCGGCATCTTCATGGGCTGGGAATCAAGAAAATCCCCTACATATTTCCTTAGAGGCAATCTGTTGGAGACATTTTCTTTTTCAGCTGGAGCTCTTCTTCCCAGATAACTCGAGCCTACGTCAGGTTGACAAAAAACAACCAGGACATACTGTATTTTATAGAAAACTAAAAGGAACAATTTAGCCATTTTTTTTCACCCTAAAGAAATGGTAAATGATTCAATAGACAGATGTTTATCTTAATTTATACATTATACAATGTCCATATGTATCTTGCTACTAATTATCCCGTGTCATATTTATAAGTTTCACTTGTTTTATATATCAGTTTCAATGAATTTAAAAAAAAATCATGTAGGTCACATTGTTTCCTTGAATTTATATCATACTGAACATTTTTATGGACCTTTAATTGTATGTCATATAAATCCTTAGTCTTATTTTTCACATGGTCATTCTGAGGCATAGGGGCCTCCTAAAGCACTTAGAAATTAGAAAAGCATCCCTCATTTCCCAACTTATTTATTATTCTGAGTCAATGTTTCTTCCTTCTATGAGATTGGTAGCATAGCTAAGGAAAAGTATTGTGGATCAAGATGTACAAAGCAAAATGAGGTTAAAAAATATTTGTGCATCAGGTCATCTCTTGCTTTGTATAAGCATTTATTGACAAGTCAGTTGAACGCCAAGTTTTTTAAGTCGGAAAATAGCTGATTATCAATCGTAAGTTGCTGTTTTATCTTATCATCTCCCCAGAAATAAGAACTAGCAGTCAGAGTGTAAGTGATGGAATCATCACTTTCTCACAGTAAGACTGGTTCCATGGGGGCTAGCAGGAAGAAAAAAATAGTATTTGTCAGTAACTGTAAAACAATAGGTCTGAAAGTTATACAAGAAAGATTTAGCTGGGGACATGAGACATGTTTTCTATGCTGTTATTTTCTGTACGAACATAATCATTACTTTGAAAAGTTCAGACATATGATGCAGAAAGGTCTTAAAACAACTTACTGAGTGTTCTGATTGTTTTATTGTTTTGTAGACAAGTTACCTGTGAAGAGGAACTTCAATTGCCTGTAGCCAAGTGTCTAGGGATTTTTTTTTTTGACTAATGATTCATGATGAGAGAAGGTTCAGTCCTTTCTGGATAGGGCAACCACCGAGCAGTTAGTTGGTCCTGAGCTGTATAAGTAAGGAGAGTGAACAAGCTATGAGGAACAAGCTAGTAAATAATGTTTCTCTAAGGTCTCTGCACTAGTTCCTACTTACAGGCTCTTAACGTGAGTTACTTCATTAACTGAACTAAACATCACCACCACCACCACCACCACCACCATCATCATCATCATCATCATCATCAACGCCCCTTCTTCTTCCTCCTCCTCCCCATCTTCATCCTATTCCTCCTCCTCCCCTCTTCCTCCTTCCCTGCCTCTCCTGCCTTTTCTCTTTTTCTACAGAATCTTGTCATATTATGTGTCCGTAGACTGGCCTTGAACTCCCCATGCAGTTGTGTCGCATTGGACTCACTGTTATCCTGTCTTGGTCTCCCAGGTGCTAGCATTACATTCATGGGTCACCATGCTGTTGCATGACTCAGCTCCTGGGGACACATGAACAAATGTTTACCCATCCCAGTTGGGGAACAAATAATAGAGCAAAGTACAGTTACTACCAAAATCCAACTTAGTGAGCCAATGAGTTTTATTGGGATATTTGCAGAGAAATGTGTGAGGGGGTATTTACAAGAGCAGAAATGACCCAAGGACAGCTATGTTAACATGGTGAAACAAAAGCTAGAGACTTGGAGTGGAGTACACATGTTACAGGCAGCTGAAAGTGCTGGAGAGTGATCTTCCCAGGTAGCTAAGTTGGTATGAACTTCTTTCAGGCACCTCAGCTTGTTATCTAGGTAGCTTATCTGATCTAAGAGTGGCTTTCAACAATCCTTATTGCTAACATTTACATATGCTTGGAGAGGAAGGTACCGTCTAGTGAATCTGGGTAGATTCAGAGGTTTCCTGAATTTTTTATTGACTCCTTTCACTGAAAGAGCTTCTCTGATGGCAAGTCTTATGTAGACTTGACACACAAGCTAGAGTTAGGTGAATGTAGTGAACCTCAATTAAAGAAATGCCTTTATAAGATCCAGCTGTAAAGAATTTCCTTAATAAATGATTAATGAGAGAGGTGTTGTGGTTTATAAAAACGACAGAAAGAACCAGGATATGTTTGGTAAAGTGAGGTATGGTGAAGTGGAAGGAGGTGCCTCTACAGGCCTATGCTGAGACAACCCTTCCCCCTGAGGAACCAGCCATACAATGGGTGTAGTATGAAATAATGGAATAGAGTATATTTAGGGCATGGGGAAGGGGAGTTGAGGGAGTAGAGGCAGAGAGAGAGAGAGAGAGAGAGAGAGAGAGAGAGAGAGAGAGAGAGAGAGAGAGAGGAGAGAGAGAGGGGCACAAGGGGAATGGGGAGAGAAAGGTAAGAGAGTAAGAGAACAAGAGAGTAAGGAGGGGGTAAGCAGTCCCTTTTATACTGAGTCAAGCATACCTTACTGTTGCCAGGTAACTGTGGGGTGGAATCTAGAAGGAATAAGAGGGCCCAGCCCATTGTAGGTGGTTCCATCCTTGGGCTGGTGGTTCAGGGTTCTAGAAGAAAATAGGCTGAGCAATCCATGTAGATGGAGCAAGCCAGGAAGCATCACCCCTCCATGGACTCTGCATCAGTTCCTGCCCTGTTTGTGTTCCTATTCTGAATTCCTTTGATGATGAACAGTGATATGGAAGTGTACATTAAATAAATCATTCCCCCCCCCCATTTGCCTGTTGGTTATGTTGTTTCATTGCAGCAATAGAAACCCTAACTATGATAGTTTCTCTTTGCAGTGTATTGTTTTACCTTCTCTTAGAACACCCTATACCTTATGGTACTTTGCAGGAGGAACCTTCTTCACAGCTTTCGTTGGATAATCTCTGCTTATAACATTCAATGTCTTAATAAACTTCCCTCAAAGATAAAGTTTAGTTTCATTTTTAATCATAAGAGGAAGTTACTCCACAATGTATGCCCAGCTTTAAGAGCAAATGTTTAGGCCTCATGTATTTTGCAGAAGGGGCTGCTTCCCCAACATTTCCTTAGTTTTATAGAGAATAAGAAGGAAGGTAGAAAACCAAGTCTATCACGTACTACAAGGTTCGGTTACATGTTTAAAGTTATACATGGCAAGTGCATACACTTTTGTGTTTTCATCTATCCTTATCCCCATTGTGTAGAAGGGGAAGCTGTGGCTAGATTCTTACACAAATAAGTATAAAAGTTACTTTAAGTCACTATTAGTAATTATCTTCTTAGAGGCGGACTGTATCTGTCTGGTAACCTAGGCCTAGTCCTGAAACCTTCTATCCTCTGTTCAATATTATGTAGGCCTATGTTTTCAGCCTCTGAGACTTACTGATGAATAAGCTCATCCTTTCTAGCTCTTTCTGAATTCTGGCTGGTTGGTCAGCTCAGCAGCTCTGACTCAAACCTCCTCTCTAAGCTGACTGATTCTATCTGGACTCTCTCATGTTCTCTGGAATTGCTATGCTTGGCCTCAAACTACCTCTAGAAATATTCTATTTTAGCTCCTTCTCTGGCTTGATATGTCTTCATCTGTGTCTAGTTTGGTCTCTATCTGCAACCTGTTTCTGTACAACTGTCCCAATAAAACTGCCTCCTCTTTTTCTTTCTTTCTGCACTGCTCTCTTAAGTAGCTTCCTTTTCCTTATGAGAGTTGGGCATATCCTATTTTGTCATCACTGATTCATCACTTTGTCTGCTGACACTCAATTAGACATCACTTTCAAACATAGGTACTTCCTTCTACAATTTAACTTTACCTTCATTATTTGAGATTAAAGGTGTGTTCAAAGGCTTGAGCCACACCACTACTAGAAACAGCTTTTTTTCCCCCAGTGAACAACACAATCTCAGGGTTTACATATGATCAAATATCCTGCAACAAGTAAGAGAGAGAATACCAGTCGTTTTGACTTCCGCTCATCGCTGTGTTTGCATTTCTAGTATCTCTTTCTTTCTAGTACTAAGATTATAAATGTGAGTCACCACATCCAGCATTCTGTTTTCTTAGGAGTAAATTACTGAGAGCTCAGCAACTTTCAGAAAAACAAAATGGGTTAGTTAGCAGCCTAATACAAAAATTGTGTGTGTGTGTGTGTGTGTGTGTGTGTGTGTGTGTGTGTGTGTACACACATGTATACACATGCATGTACATATGCACAGAACTGAAAATTTACAGTCTTTCCATGCTACGGTTGTCTCTTTCCTTTTTCTTTAAAAGCTTTGGTTATTATTATTTTTGTAGATTTATTTATTTTATTTTATGTGTATTAGTGCTTTTGTTGCATGTTTGACTCTGTGCCCTAGATGTTTGTTTGGTCCTCACAGGACTCATAAGTTGGTATCAGATCCCTTGAAACTGTATTTGTGGATGTTTGTGCATTGTTATGCGAATGCTGGGTACAAAGCCTAGGCCCTGTAGAGGAGCAGTGAGTGTTCCTAATCCTAAACCATCTTTTGCCCACATGTTGGGTTGTTTTTGAGATAGGGTATTACTCTGCAAAGTCAGCCTCAAACTTGTAATCTTTCTGAGTGCTAGAATTTCAGGTAAGCACTGTCATCGCTAGTTTCCTTTTAGTATTAATGAAATGCTTTCAAGTTGGTTGCTTCCCACATTTTTTGCCATCATTCTTTTTACAACAAGGAAAACAAATGCACTTCAGTAAAAAGCATTTTCTAATAAATTGTTTTTATGAGCAAAGTGTTTTAAAGGATCTGCGTGTCATTCAAAATTAGGGTGACTATCAATGCTAGTAAGTTTTTTTCTACTTTTTATCCTGAAGCAATTTCAAACTTACAGTTTACCTGTGTTCTCCTGTATTTCTTTAAGCGAATTATTTGCATTATATTTCAAGTCCTCTATGACCATCATGAGGTGTGATTTTTAAATCCAAATCTTGCTTTTCCAGTGTGTTGGGGTATCCAGTACATGCTGTGGTGGGAGAACTGGGTTCTGATGATGCCAAGTAGTCCTGGTTTTTGTTGCTTAGGTTCTTGTGCTTGCCTTTCGCCATCTGGTTTTCTCTGATGTTAGGTGGTCTTGCTGTCTCTGAATGCAGCTTTTTCCTCCTGTGGGCCTGTGAGCTTTTGAGCCTGTGATCTTAGGAGTCAGAGCATTCCTGGGAGACCAGCTCTCTCTTGGCAGGCTTTGGGTACCAAGGGGTGTGGGACAGCCTTAGCTCTGGGCACAGAAGGAGACTGGAATTTTCCTGTCCTAGGCTGCTCCACAGTTCCTGTGCCCTGTGTCCTCCTGGTAGGTCCCTCTTTGGACAGTTGAGTGAAAGTGGGGTTTCACCTGTGGGCTTAGGAGTGAGAGCACTCCTGGGAGACCAGCTCTCTCCAGGAAGGTTTTGGGGCCAGAGGGCTGTGGGATTGTCTTCTATACAATTGTTTTTCAGTTCAGGAATTTAATATTGATAAAATACTTTTATCTAAGTTATGATCTACCTTTTAACTTTATCAATTGATTCATTAATGTCCATAAACAACATTTATTTGTCATGTCTCTTTGGTCTTTTTTCATTTGTTAGAGTTTCTTCTTCATCCTTTTGTTTTTAGTTCAAATTATTTATTGAATAAGAAGTTACAACAGAAATCTTTACATGAGTTTCCATTAAGACTAGTTTTCTAATTCAACATTCATTATCTGCCACTGACTTCACAGGTTCATTAAAAGTTTTTCTTTTGGATAATTTATTTGCATTTCAAATGTTATCTTCTTTCCCAGTTTCCCCTCCACAAAACCCTTATCCCATCCTCCCTCTCCCTGCTTGTATGTGTGTGCTCCCCCATCCACCCAACCACTCTCATGTCACCACCCTGGCATTCCTCTAATTGGGTCATTGAGCCTTCACAGGAGCTGGGCCCTTCTATATCAATAATCAGTCCAGAAAATGTACCACAGGCTTTCCCACAAACCAATGTGTTTAGAGCATTGTTTAATTGAGGATCCCTCTTCCAAAATGACTTTAGCCTATGGCAAGCCAACATAAAATTAGTCAACACAAGTATCTACATATAACATATAGCTACTATAATTGTTATGGCCAGGATATGACTAAGATATACAATTCACTTGAGGACAAATTTCTACATTAATGTATCTTCAAAATATCCTCAATTTTCAGCTAAAACCTACTGTATAGAACTGAACATACTTACAAGATATCCTGTTTGGCAACATTAAGATGCAAACTGTATAATTCCCTTTTGAATATGGGTGGCTTGACCCTGAACTAAACATGACAAAAGGCATTTTCAGTCTTATTCTTGAATCATGAACTTAAAACTAGGATACTTAGAAATATGTTTCTTAATTGACTGAATATACTCAGAAATATGCCCATCCTTAAAGTGCTTTGCTATATGATTATATATACACATAAAATTTCTAGGATTCCTTCTCTGGGAAGATCTTTACTTTGGAAATAACTTCCTTGCTCTTCTTATCTACTGTGGTTCTAATAAATCATTCTTTACTGTTTTATTTCTTAGTTGTGATTGTTTTTCAGCTTTGTACTTACCGAGATACAACACCATTGCATTCAGGTACAATATTGATACTTCCAATCCAAAACCTGTCATCTCACACTTCTTTTTGTAGTTCTTTTCTTGCACAGTGAGATCTGGCTCACACAGCAACCCATTTACTTACTTGCTGAATCCTACAGTGTATATATATATATATATATGTATATATATATATATGTGTATATATATATATATATATACTCATTCTTCATATTTTTTATCTAGTGAAAAAGTGTAGTAAGAAAAGAGTTCCAGCAGCGATTTCCCATCCCAAAGAGGATATTTGCACTAATGTCATGACTTCACCTTCCTGTCCTGCGTGGCCGACAGTACCTCATGCCGGATATCCGGTGCTCTGAAACCACGGGCAGCCTCGAGTGCCGCGGCTGCTGCTCCTCTCAGCAGTAGCCCTATTAATTAATTGCGGGTGGACCTAAAGTCTTCTGGATATCATCTATATGTTTTCTATCTTTAATTGATATGTCATAGATGTTTAAATTAACTCTCATTATTTTATTGATTTAGTAGTATGTGGTATTTTTATAAATACTGTTTAATTTAAAAAAAAAAAGAAAAGAGTTCCAGGTTAAAGTTTGATGCTATGTTTCAGATGTAGTAATCCTTATAGGAATTCTGAAAAAGATTAGAACTAACCACACGGCCTGCCTTTGTGACTTTAAGAGTCAGAGCTATTAGGACAGCAATTGGCAGTGAGCAATTTTGTGATACATCCAACTAGTCTTTTTTATTAATAAATGTTGCACTGATATTTTTAAAAAGCACATTTAAAATCTTTATATAACCAAAGGTTTCAGGTACTTATAGTACTGAGACCTCTTCAGCACCATTTAAATGGTCATGGACTAAACATTTATAGCTTTGATTTGGAAAAGCCAGTAAAGGTTAAGCTTTGAAAAATGAAAATAGACAAGTTTTTGCCAAATTCAAGTTCTCAAAGGAGGTCTACAATAGTTGAAACAGGATAGAGAAAACAAAACAAAACTATCACTAACAACGAAAACACCAAACCCTAGAACACCCTGGACCCTCTCTTTGAAGGCAAAACTGTTGTAATACTGAAACTCAAAGGTAAAAGAACAAGCAACAAACAACTAATGGCAGCAAATGGACTGATCTGGCTCTTAGAGTCTTTCTTTGCCCTCTTCTGAAATAATCCTTGAGACTTAGTTTCCAGAATTGTGTTGTAGATATGTCTGTGGGCTCTGAAATTCACAAATCAGCATTTTGAATGGTTGTGTTTTTTCTGTAATGGTCTCACGTTGTGAAAGTTTTTTTTTTTTTCTTGTAGTCCTGAGGATTACCCTCATCTGTGGGAAAAAAAGACAGACATTTGGAATGTAGTTAAGGTTTTTTCTGTTTTAGTAGAGTGGTGGTTGTCAATTCTTTTTCAATACCCATGACTTCTCTAGCCCTGGGTAGTTTGCTAGGTTTCTAGAAGGCAAGGTTTTCCTTTGGTTGAGTGGGTGTTAAGTCTAATTAAAGAGTTGGTTATTGGCAAGGTATGTGTGCTGTTACTAGATCCTTAGCATTATTGTATCTTTCTGGTTATTGTGGTTCATAGGTATCATGTCAGAAACTATACCTATAAAAATCTCACCAACGAGACTATGTACAAAGACAACACCAATAGACATGCTAATGTGGTCTGGGGAAAGGTTAGGAGGTCTCAACTATACACAACGAATTACAGGCAACTAAGGAATGCTGATGGCAAGATAAATAGTTTTCCTTAGGGGAAAGCAAACCAATTAGTTATCTAATAACAAATGATGAACTCTGGAAACATATACAGACAAGTAACATTCTGTAGACTAAACAGGTTGTATTTATGCATTTAGGAACACACACACACACACACACACAGAATAAAAAAGAGGCCATGAATTTGAAAGTGCAAATAAAATGGAAAAAATTTGAAGCCAGAGAAAGAAGGGAGAAAGGATATAATTATAGTATAATTTCAAAAATATTAATGAAAGCGGGAATATTATTACAAGAATCTTGTAACTTTGTATAGCAATTCAGAGTGGTTTCAGAATCTCTGACACTATCCACAGTCCTGTAAGATTTCTCAGATTACATTCCTATGGACCATAGGCATTTAGAATATAGAACAGAATAGATTTGATGGTTGTCACTCTGGAGCATAACCACTGTATGTGCTGAGTTCTTCTGAGTCATGTATTTTTACTGTATGGTAGGACCTTGGGAAATATGCAGCTAAAGCATTCTTTCTTTTTATTCGTGGAATGACAAAAGTCCCCGGAGGAGAAATGAGTTATCCGAGGATGTAAAAGCTTTGCAGGAAAGAGCTTGATGGGTTCTTGCTTAACAAATAATTCAAGTGCAGTATTTACAGGTTTAATTTCTGATTTCCAGAATAGTTATTGATATAGAAGAAGTTAAAGTCTCTTTTTGGGGTTCTCAGTCTTACTTATAAGAGAATTTAAGAAGAAAACAGAGGTCAAGGACAATTTTATCAAGAAGTAATATTTCAGGTACTGTTTCAATGCCATATCTGCCTGTATGCTGCCATACCTTCTGCTATGATGGCCAGGAACTCTAAATCTCTGTGATGGTAATCCCCAAACAAACTCTTTCGTTTTATAAGCTATCTTGCTGAG
This sequence comes from Rattus norvegicus, assembly GCF_021556685.1. Taxonomy (NCBI): domain Eukaryota; kingdom Metazoa; phylum Chordata; class Mammalia; order Rodentia; family Muridae; genus Rattus; species Rattus norvegicus. The sequence continues at coordinate 101,805,903 of NC_141554.1, forward strand.
AGTGTGTGATTGCAGCAATAGAAAAGCAACTAAGTCACAAAGCATGCTTAGAAAAGAGAGCAAAAAAGGTAATTTTGCCTCCTTTCTGAATAAAAGTATTGCATATTTATAAGGTTTTTTGGCTGTAGCCTGGTAAGGGACAGCAAGAGGGGTGGCAATTTTTGGAAGGAAATGCAGAATGTTCCCCATCTTTCCATCTCTTTAGCACAGAGTAAGCAGAAGCAGCTTTGCTAGGGGTGGTCCCTTGGCAAGGTGACTGACTGGGCCCAGGTGAAATGTTCTATCTATCCAGAGCAGATCTTTAACTCTCTCAACACTAAGAGGTTCCTTGTGCTCTTATCCTTCTACTTCATTCTCAAGAGGCATTGGGCTGCAGTGAAAGGAGCGGAATTTTGAAGGGAACCTCTAGTATTTGCTATTTTAACTATTGTTTAACTTGAAAATATTTTTCTTGATGAAAAGGATTTGTGGACGATAACACAATTCAGTTGTAATGCTGTCCAGGAATGCATTAGAGCTAGAAGGACTTGCCATATGTGAGTACATCTTTCAAAATATTGAAGTATTTTTGCAGCTATGAAACATGATGGATGCCAGAACTGGGCTGAGAATGTTTGTCAACTTTTGGCAGACTTATCACTGCTGGCCTTAGCATGTTTCTTTGATGGCCAAGTGAATTTCTGGTCAGACAGCTCACTAATGTTTCTAATTATTTTTGAAACTCTCCTGAGTGGCATAGCTTATTACTCTCTCTTACAAGGGTGTATAGATCTATGACAGTAATTGTTCTTAGGAGAGGGCCATGCGAACATTTTTTTTTAATAAGATGGAGTACAGCTAGAGTTCTACATTAGGGTATGATGCCAATATCTCAGGCTACATGATAGCTGTTGTTGTTTAACATTTCGGCCGCTGTTGATTACTCTCGTGAGTCTTTATTCAGAAGTCTTTCCATTATCACAAAGCAAAAAGACAGTAAGCATGCAGACTTACAAGTTCAAGTAATAGCTGCAAGAAGTCTTCTGCATATGTTAACACAGTTTTTATTTTCAAATGTACTAGAGATGATTTGAGATGTCAAAGATATTTCACTTATAGAATGCAAGACACTCAGTAAAAATCAGTTTACATGTAAGTGCCCACACCATAAACTATTACTTCAATGCCATTGTTACAAAGGAATCTGTGGTAATAGTGACTTTGTGGTATTTACTAACTCCCTTATTTTTTTGCTAAATATTTTTTATTGGATAGATTATGTACTTATATTTCAAATGTTATCCCCTTTCCTGGTTCTCTCTCTCCCATCTCCCCTCTGCCTGTTTCTATGAGGATGTTCCCTCTCCCACCTATCTACTCCCACCTCAACACTCTGGCATTCCCCTAAAGTGGGGAAAAGATCCTTCACAGGACCAAGAGATTCTCCTCCTATTGATGCTAGACAATGCCATTCTTTGCTACATATGTGGCTAGAGCCATGGGTTGCCCCATGTGTACACTTTGGTTGGTGCTTTAGTCCCTGGGAGCTCTGGGAGTTCTGGTTGGTTGATTTTTGTTGTTGTCCCTATGGGGTTGCAAACCACTTCAGCTATTTCAATCCTTTCTCTAATTCTACCATTAGGGTCCCCATGTTCAGTCTGATGATTAGCTGGAAGCATCTTAATCTGAAACAGTAAGGCCCTGGCAGAGCCTATCAGGAGACATCCATATCAGGCTCCTGTCATCAAGAACTTCTTGGCATCAGCAATAGTGACTGGGTTTGGTGGCTGCATATGGGAAGGTTCTCCAGGTGGGGCAGTCTCTGGGGGGCCTTTCCTTCAGTCTCTGCTCCACTCGTTGTTCCTACATTTCCTCCCATGAGTATTTTGTTCCATCGTCAAAGAAAGACTGATGAATCCACATTTTGTTCTTCCTTCTTCTTGACCTTCATGCAATCTGTGAATGGTATTTTGGGTATTCCAAGATTTTTGGCTAATATCCACTTATAAGTGAGTGCATATGATGTGGGTTTTTTTTTTTTTTTGTGATTGGGTTATGTCACTTAGGATGTTATTTTCTAGTTTCATCCATTTGAGTATGAATTTCATGAAGTCCTTGTTTTTAATAGCTGAGTAGTACTCCATTGTGAAAATGTGTGAAGGGCCGTCCTCACATTCTCCATTGTAAGATGGGCCGATATCCGGCAGGATGCACCTAATAAAAGGGCAATACGCAAGCGCCTGGTAAATTCCTCACTCAGGGGGACACGTATGCTGTGGTACGTCATCTGGCACATCTGGCAGCGACCAGCCAGAGAGTGACACGTCCGAGGCGAGGATAGTTTCCTATATAAGGGATGGTCTTTCCCTCACTCGGGGTCTCCGTATTGTAAGCTTGTGCTCTCGCTCTCAAGATGCATTAAAGCTATTTCTGCAGAAGGATCCTTTGTGTCCTGCGTCATTCTTGCTGGCGAGACGTAGCGTGGGACATTTGGTGCCAGAAACCCGGGAAAAAGACTTCATCAGCACCTCCGGAGACCCCTTGGTGACAAGGAGGATTCAGAACTGCAGGTAAAAAAAAAATACGTTCAGAGAGGCATGCCTTTCTTGGATTTTGGTCTGGGGTTGTCGCCGCCTTGGGAAGGATTTGTTGAGGCTATGGTATTTGTTCTCGGAGCCACCCTACTCTTTCTTATTATTATGTACTGTTTTCACCGTTTCCGCTGCTAAAAGGACAGCAGCTGGAGGCGCATCTCAGTCTCTGGTAAATAAGTGAGCTTCGCGCAACTCCCCTTTACTGTTGGGGAGCAGGGACGTGATAGCACCGCCCGGGAAGTGCGCGTAAGACTCCCGTATATAAGAGAGCGGCGTGTCTGTTTCTACTCACGCCTTGTCAGACAGACGTAGATAAGCCGCTGGGTGTTCTTGGTCCCTCATGGGATCCTCACAATCTGTGATCACGGCTCTGGAAACGGTGCTAAAGCAGAGGGACATTAAAATTGGAGGAAGAACACTTAAAAACTTTGTGAGAAGTGGACAGGGTGGCTCCGTGGTTTGCCTGCTCAGGCTCGTTTACAATTGCCTCATGGGACAAACTTGGAAGGGACCTAGACAGAAAATTGGTGGAGAAAGATCTGCGTCTAGGAACTAAAGCCATATGGAAACTAGTCAAAAATTGCTTAGCAGATGAAGTGTGCAAGGCAGCAGTTGTAGGAGGGCAGACCACACTTGAAATATTTCGAGAAAGTATGTCAGAAACTGAACGTAGTGAGAGATTAGACGCGTGTAAGTAAAAGGACGTCCTGAGAAAGAAAAAGAGCCCTCCCATTAAGTCCGCGGATAAGGGAGTGTTAAAGCTTTCAGATTCCGGCACTTCCCTCTCTACACAGCAACCGGGAGGGGGAGCCAGCATATACCCTGTGAAAGAGCTAGAAGCGCTGAACCTCGACAGTTCTGATAGCTCTGAGAATGGAATCTTAGATTCAGAGGAGGAGGCCGAGTTAGATGAGGAAGCAGCTAGATATGAGGAAGAGAAATATCACCCCGAGGAACAAAAGAAAGGTAATAAAAAGCTTCTGCCGCGGCAGTCGCCAACCGCACCCCCTCCATATGAGGCGCGCTCTTGCGCATTCTCTTTAGTCCCCGATAGGGTGAGAAGGAAGCTGCAGTTGACGTTCCCGGTCTTTGAAACGCAGGAGGGTGAGCGGGTTCATGCCCCAGTCGAATATAACCAAATAAAAGAGCTGGCGGAGTCTGTCAGAAAGTACGGAGTTACAGCCAATTTCACCCTAACCATTCTTGAAAGGCTGGCCCTAAATTATTTGACACCCGCCGATTGGCAGATGATTGCAAAAGCGACCCTTGTGAACATGGGCCAATATATGGAATGGAAAGCGCTTTGGTATGAGGCGGCTCAAACACAGGCCAGAGCTAATGCCACGGTGTTAACGCCTGAGCAGCGAGAATGGACGTTTGAACTCTTGACAGGACAGGGTCGCTTCGCAGCGGACCAAGCTAATTACCATTGGGGTGCTTATATTCAAGTCTCCAGCTCGGCCATTAAGGCCTGGAAGGCACTCACTAGGAAAGGCGGGGCCGATAATCAACTTACTCGTATCATCCAAGGACCTCAGGAACCGTTCTCAGACTTCGTAGCCAGAATGACAGAAACTGCTGGACGAATATTTGGTGATGCGGAGCAAGCAGCACTGCTCATAGAACAGCTCGTTTACGAGCAAGCCACCCAGGAATGCCGGGCGGCTATAGCACCCAGAAAAAACAAAGGATTACAGGACTGGCTCAGAGTCTGCAGAGAACTCGGCGGGCCTCTTACTAACGCAGGCTTGGCAGCCGCCATTCTCCAGTCCCGGCAACACCCCCTTAAAGGGACAGATACAAGATCATGTTTTCGATGTGGAAAAATGGGCCATTTAAAAAGAGACTGTAGGATAACCAAGGGAGACAGGAGGCCTGCAACTATCTGTGCCCGATGTGGCAAGGGCTACCATAGGCCTGACCAGTGCCGCTCAGTGAGGGATATTAAGGGAAAATTACTCCCTCCCTTGGAAGCTCAGCCTAATGAGATGTCAAAAAACGGATCGTTGGGCCCCCGGTCCCAGGGCCCTCAAAGATATGGGAACCATTTTCAGAAAGCCATGACCCTGACAGAGGAGACTCCCCAAGAGGTGACACAAAATTGGACCTGTGTGCCGCCTCCGACTTCTTTCTAATGCCCCAGATGGGCATTCAGCCAATTCCTGCTCAGACTGTGGGGCCTTTGCCCCCAGGAACCATAGGCCTTGTCCTTGGGAGAGGATCTCTCGCCCTACAAGGACTGATAGTCCATCCAGGCCTTGTTGAAGCTCAGCACTCTCTTGATATTCAGATTCTTTGTTCAAGTCCCGATGGGGTTTTTTCCATAAGTGAAGGAGATAGAATAGCACAGTTATTACTCCTTCCGTGCTCCCAAACCACAATACAGGATACCAAGGGGCCCATGGGGTTCACTGGTAATGATTTGGCATATTTGGTGGTTCATCTTAACAACCGCCCAAAATTGAGCTTAGAAATTAATGGAAAGAAATTTGAAGGCATTCTGGATACTGGGGCTGATAAAAGTATAATTTCCTCAAAATGGTGGCCTCAATCATGGCCTACCATAAGATCTTCTCACTCGCTACAATGCTTAGGCTACCAGTCGTGCCCTAAAATCAGCTCTGCCACTCTAACTTGGACGACTGTCGATGGCCGACAGGGACAATTTGTTCCCTATGTACTTCCCCTACCTGTTAATCTTTGGGGGAGAGATGTTATGCAGACCATGGGACTAACCTTATCTAACGAATACCCCCCACAAGTGGCCCACATGATGTCAAGGATGGGCTATAAGGAAGGGAAAGGCCTAGGGCGATTAGAATAGGGCTGTCTCACGCCCATTGAACCAGTCACAAACCCCCATAAACAAGGCCTGGGTTTTTCCTAGGTGCCATTGAGGGTTCTATGCCCATACCCTAGCTTACGGAGGAAGCTATATGGGTTCCTCAATGGCATCTATCCTCTGAAAAATTAGAAGCTGCCACTAAATTGGTTAATGAACAATTGCAGCTTGGTCATTTAGAACCGTCCATTTCACCATGGAATACTCCTATTTTTGTGATAAAGAAAAAATCAGGAAAATGGAGACTTCTCCATGATTTGAGAGCCATTAATGCACAGATGCGTTTATTTGGCTCGATCCAATGAGGCCTACCCTTACTCTCTGCCTTACCTAAGCAATGAAAGATAATAATTATAGACATTAAGGATTGTTTCTTTTCTATCCCCTTGTGTCCACAGGACAGACAGAGGTTTGCATTTACTATACCAGCTACTAATCATCTTGAACCTGATAAGAGATTTCAGTGGAAGGTCCTACCTCAAGGCATGGCCAATAGCCCCACTATTTGTCAGCTATATGTGCAACGAGCCCTTGAACCTATAAGGAAGCAATTTCCATCTTTGCTTCTGGCTCATTACATGGATGACATTTTAATATGTGATAAAGATTTAACAACCTTTTAGACCTCATATCCCATCTTAATCAAAACATTGGGACGATGGGGACTACAAGTCGCTGTAGAAAAGGTTCAAATTGCAGAAATTGGCTCATTTCTGGGATCGGTCATTTATCCTGAAAAAATAGTTCCCCAGAAATTAGAGATTCGCAGAGATCATTTGCATACCTTAAATGATTTCCAAAAGTTATTGGGAGATATAAATTGGCTGAGACCATTTTTAAAGATTTCCTTTGCTGAGTTGAAGCCCTTATTTGATATTTTGGAAGGGGACTCTCATATCTCCTCTCCGAGAGCATTGACCCCAGCCGCAAACCAGGCCTTACAAGTTGTAGAAAAGGCCTTACAGGATGCTCAATTGCAGCGCATTGATGAAACCAAACCTTTTGATTTGTGCGTTTTCAAAACTATGCAATTACCAACAGCTGTCTTGTGGCAGAATGGGCCTTTATTATGGATCCATCCCAAAGCATCTCCTGCTAAGATTATTGACTTGTATCCCGATGCGGTCGCTCAGCTTGCACTCCGCGGGTTGAAGGCAGCTATTACTCATTTTGGGAAAGAACCCAAAACTTTGATAGTACCATATACAGCCATTCAGGTTCAAACATTAGCTGCTACCTCAAATGCTTGGGCAGTGTTAGTTACTTCCTTTGCTGGACAGATAGATAATCATTATCCTAAACACCCCCTATTATGTTTTGCTAGATCACAACCTGTTGTTTTCCCTCGCGTCACATCCCACAGACCGTTAAAAGAAGGGATAACAGTGTATACGGATGGGTCAAAAACAGGGGTGGGAGCATATGTGGTAAATTCCCAAGTGTTCTCACGACAATATTTTGAAACCTCACCCCAAGTGGTAGAATGCCTAGTGGTTATGGAGGTCCTTGAAAAATTCCAGATGCCTCTAAATATTGTTTCAGATTCCTCCTATGTGGTCAATGCTGTTAATATCCTTGAAACCGCCGGCGTAATTAAGACAACTAGCAAGGTAGCAGAGATTTTCCAAAAAAATCCAAATTATTTTAATAAATAGGAGATTCCCTGTATATATTACTCATATACGGGCCCATTCTGGACTCCCTGGTCCAATGAGTTCAGGGAATGATTTGGCTGACAAAGCCACAAAAATGATAGCTGTGGCCCTGGCCTCTCCTCTAGAGGCCGCTAAAACTTTTCATGGCAATTTCCATGTTACCTCAGAAACTTTACACCGCCGCTTCTCTATAACTAGAAAAGAGGCACGTGATATAGTCACCCAATGCCAACAGTGCTGCCAGTTCCTCCCAGTTCCTCACATCGGGATCAACCCGAGAGGAATACAGCCATTGCAAATTTGGCAAATGGATGTTACTCATAATTCTACTTTTGGAAAATTACAGTATGTGCATGTATCTATAGATACATGTTCTGGCATTCTACATGCCACCCCACTTACAGGAGAAAAAACAACACATGTCATTCAGCACTGCCTTGAAGCATGGAGTGCTTGGGGAAAGCCAAGATGTGTAAAAACTGACAATGGCCCTGCCTATACATCTCAAAAATTCCGTCAGTTTTGTGCTCAGATGCAAGTTACCCATCTGACGGGCCTGCCCTACAACCCTCAAGGACAGGGAATCATAGAGCGCGCTCATCGGATGCTCAAATCATATTTAATAAAACAAAGAGGGGGAATTATGATAGAACTCCCCCCAACACCCCGAGTGGCCACTGCTTTGGCCCTTTTTACCTTAAATTTTTTAAATCTTGATGAAGCTGGGCAAACAGCGGCTGAGCGACATTGCTCAGAGCCCAAAAGGACAAAAGAATTAGTTAAATGGAAGGATGTATTGACAAATGAATGGAAGGGCCCGGATCCTGTTTTGATAAGATCCAGGGGAGCTGTTTGTGTTTTTCCACAGGATAATGAAAATCCAGTTTGGGTTCCGGGACGACTTACTCGGAATATCAAGACAGAGGACCAAGAAGATGACAACTCTGGTGATCCTCATGCTGATCCAGGGAGTGCCAATAAAAGTGCAGAGCGAACTACGAACTACGGTGGGGAATTATGTCAACCTTCCCCCTCCCGACGCCGGTGATGTATAATGCCCAAGTGTTTCCACGTTTCTTTACTACCAACAAAGAATTGGGACTAGCCTATTTACCACTAGATTCCCAAATAAAGCAAGTAAAAGAAAATAGGATTATTCCCCTTAAGGGCAGCCTTTGTTTTGGCATATTCAACAAAATATCTTCTGATCTTCCTTGCATTATGTTGAGTAATCAATCTTCTGCTTGGTTAAGGGAGGCCACATGGGGAACTGGTGAGGAAGACATTGTGGCCAACGCCACAGTTCTCTATGGTTGGTGGCCTTACATTAACTCCTCCACCTGTCCTCTCCGTCAACCAAAGTTGGCATCCTTTTGTAGAGGGACCCAGGATGAAAAACTTACTTTGCCGTGGACTGGTTGCCAGTCCCGGGACTCTGCCTGGGCAGTCCAGAATTTTTTCTCCTTCTCCCCGATTTGGGAGGCGGAGTGAACTTCACCACCATTGATCCTAGACGGTCCAATAATAATCCCTTTGATCAATGGATGCTTTGTGGCGTTAATGGTAGCTGCACTGATCTTACACCCATGGCGATGCTACTTGGAGGAAAGGGCGAAAAGGGACGGTTATCATTTTCCTGGACGGGGAATATCCACCCTTCAGCCTCTGTCTGGACAGCTACTCGTATAAAATATAAACCTTACTGGAGCACGGGGTTTAACCCTGCTCCAGTTTGTGTCTGGCCGCCATTTGTGTGGATTATAAGTAATGCCACTAAAGTTTCTAAATTGAATTGTACAGACGGTTCATGTTTTTATGCCCTGTGTTGGGATGCTAGCCAATATCCCATAGCGGTAGTTACCCGTATGCCTCGCTTTATCCCGGTCCCTGTTGAGACTCCGGGGACCCTGACCTTATTTAGAGGAAAGAGAGATTTTGGCATTTCTGCGATCATTGTTGGCATTATTGCTACAACGGCAGTTGCTGCCTCAGTTACTGCTTCGGCATTGGCCTTGTCAAACACAGTACAGACAACCCAAACTATCAATGATTTATCGGCTACCGTCTCAGTGGCTCTGGACAGACAGGCCTCGGCTAATACTCAGATACAAGGAGGCCTCATGCTTGTTAACCAACGTATAGATCTGGTCCAAGAGCAACTAGACATCCTATGGCAACTGGCCCAGCTTGGCTGTGAACTAAAGCTCCCCGGCCTTTGTGTCACGTCTATACAGTATGAACAATTTACCAAAGCTGCCAATTTGTCTAAAACCCTTTCACAGCATTTGTTACAGAATTGGACCTCGGATTTTGAACAGACGCTCAGGGAATTGAGAGCGGCCATCATTCAAGTAAACTCTACCCGACTGGATATGTCTTTGACAGAAGGATTGTCATCCTGGATCACCTCAGCAGTCTCTTATTTTAAGGAATGGGTGGGGGTGGGACTTTTTGGAGCAGTCCTCTGCTGCGGATTAGTGTTACTCCTCTGGTTGCTTTGCAAATTAAGATTTCAAACAAAGAGGGACAAAATTGTGATCGCCCAGGCGCTTATAGCCCTTGAACAAGGAGCGTCAGCCAATATTTGGTTAACCATGCTTAAGCAATAGGTCGCCGGCTGGACAGCTCTTGCACTCCTAGAACCTCGGTTCATTGCACAGGATTAGAGTGTCCGGCTTGAGCAGCCCATGAGGGATGACGAGCTTAGCATCGCACAGGGAAGCTCTACCAAACACGCTCCCTGGAAGGCATGTCATATTACATGAGGGTATCTGCCCCAGTTTTCCCTCCCTCGAAAAAATGGCAGTGCGACGGGTCGGGAGTGCCCTGGGTCTCAACAACAGCTTAAGGATATCTCTCTTGTACAGGTTCGCCAACTTTGTGCGAGGATATGACCTCTGCCTTCACCCTCCTATTTATGGGTGTCCTATTTACTTAAAAACAGATAAGGGGGAGATGTGAAGGGCCGTCCTCACATTCTCCATTGTAAGATGGCGCCAATATCCGGCAGGATGCACCTAATAAAAGGGCAATACGCAAGCGCCTGGTAAATTCCTCACTCAGGGGGACACGTATGCTGTGGTACGTCATCTGGCACATCTGGCAGCGACCAGCCAGAGAGTGACACGTCCGAGGCGAGGATAGTTTCCTATATAAGGGATGGTCTTTCCCTCACTCGGGGTCTCCGTATTGTAAGCTTGTGCTCTCGCTCTCAAGATGCATTAAAGCTATTTCTGCAGAAGGATCCTTTGTGTCCTGCATCATTCTTGTTGGCGAGACGTAGCGTGGGACAGAAATGTACCACAATTTCTGTATCCACTCCTTTTTTGAAGGAAATCTGGATTGCTTTCAGCTTCTGGCTATTACAATTAAGGCTGCTAGGAACATAATGGAGCATGTGTCCTTGTTATATGTTGGAGCATCTTTTGGGTATATGCCCAGTAATGGTATAGCTGGGTCTTCAGGTAACACCATGTTCAATATTCTGAGGAACCTCCAGACTGATTTCCAGAATGGTTGTACCAGCTTGAAATCTTAACAACAATGGAGGAGTGTTCCTCTTTCTCCACATCCTTGCAAGCATTTGCTGTCATCTGAGATTTTGATCTTAGCCATTCTGACTGGTATGAGGTGGAATTTCAGGGTTGTTTTGATTCGCATTTCCTTGATTACTAAGGATGTTGAACATTTCTTTAGGTGCTTCTTGGCCATTCCATATTCCTCAGTTGAGAAATCTTAATAGGATTATTTGGTTCTCTGGAGTCTAACTTCTTGAGTTCTTTGTATATGTTAGCTATTAGCCACCAAAATTAGACAATATTGTTGATGCCAAGAAATTCATGCTGACAGGAGCCTGATATAGCTGTCTCCTGAGAGGCTCTGCCAGAGGATGACAAATACAGAGGTTTATGCTCACAGCCAACCATTGAACTGAGAACTGGGTCCTGACTGGAGGAATTAGAGAAAGGATTGAAGGAGCTGAAGGGGCTTGCAACTCCATAAGAACAACAATACCAACCAACCAGAGCTCCCAAGGACTAAAACCACTACCCAAAGACTAAACATGGACAGAGTCATGGCTCCAGCTGCATATGTAGCATAGGATGGACTTGCTGGGCATCAATGGGAGAGGAGTCCTTGGTCCTGCCAAAGCTGGACCCCCCAGTGTAGGGGAATGTCAGGTCAATGAGTTGGGAATGGAGGGGTGGTTGGGGAGGGGGAACACCCTTATAGAAGAAAGGGGAAGGGAATGGGATAGAGGGCTTAAGGATGGGAAACCAGGAAAGGGAATAGCATTTTAAATGCAAATAAAAAATATCCAATAAAAATAGTAAAATAATAAATTATAGTGATCAAGTGTAATGTAGTGACTTTTTGAAGAGCAAAACAAAAGAAAGTACTGCTTAAGAAGATCTATAAATTTAGATATTTGGTGTTTAGAACATTGAAACGTACACACACACACACACATACACACACACAGACACAATGAGCTAAGGTGACAGTGAGCAAAGAAGTAAAGTTCTGGCACTTTTGAAATTGACTTTGAAGCAAAATTAGAAGAAGGAAAAGTTATACAGCTAAGGGATGTGTGGGGGAGATTGTTTTCTGAGACAGGAAGAACAAAGAATGCCCAAGACTAGAGAAAAACAGCTAGAGAAGCAGTATATAAAGGGAGACCAACAGAACAATAGGAGAGTGTATGTTTGTAAAAGAAGTGTTCCTGTGGGGCCTCATCGTTGTCCATTTTGTTGTTGCTATTATCCACAGTAGCTTTTGTCACAAAGTAAAAATTACCCACCCCATTGTTGAAAAATGAAGATAAGTCTTTAAATTATAAAACAACCTCCCATGTGCTTTATTCATATGCAGATTTATCACAAGCTTACAACACCCTCTGAAGCCTATCTTCTTATTGTTATCTTTCTTTTCCAGATAAGGAAACTGGGGTTAGCTCAAATTCACTTTCCTTGTGATTTTCAAATGCAAGTTTTAGGCCCAGGTAATCACAGATCCCCTTGATTCTAAGAGTCAATAATTTTGCCTATAGTTTCAAATTTCCTCTAATACAATGGGAAACCAATTGAAAGACTTAATGCTGTATGACCAAGGTGACTCTGCTGATGATGTGAGCGATGAATTTAATTGGAGAAAGACTGGAGTAGAGGTATAGGGTTTTCTGGTAATCCATTATGATATTGGAGTGTGTGTGTGGAGAGAGAGAGAGAGAGAGAGAGAGAGAGAGAGAGAGAGAGAGAGAGATGGAAAAGGGGAGAGGGAGAAGGAGAAGGAGAGGGGAGGGGAAGAGACAGGTGTCCCCTTTGAAAGAGCCTTTTAAAGTTGCATTAAACTTCAGCAATAATGGTCTTAATATATTTGTGAAAGTAGATCATGTATATCCTGACAATTCTTAAAGGTCTGACCTCCTAACATGTCTGTATTGGGGATCAAATTTACAGTATATTGAGTTTGGAAGCCACATTGCAGTCACAGCAGTAAGCAATTGCAACCATGTCAAAACACTGTGTATGTTGATAAAAGCAGAGACTCCAAGACTGCCCAAATAAACACCAACAGTTAATTGACTGATAAAGGCAAAAGGAGCTTCTAAAGCAGATTGGAAGAGTGCAGCCAGAGTAGAAAATAAACTGGGAGAATAAGTGTAAGGGAAGCTGGGAGGAAAGAATGTGCTCAGCCATGCCAATCTTGCTGGGGCACAGTGAATAAAAACTGTCCATTGTGTTCCTTAGCAACATGGATGCGCCTGATGACCTTAAATCAGTTCTCTAGGAAAAGGTGTGTGGGGCTTGGAAGGTAGGGTAAAAGTCATAATTACTTGTGTAAGTTACTGGTAAGGAAGTCAAATGAAAAGTCATAGGACCAAATGCTAATTGTTCCCATGGAAACAAGATTCAGGGTCACTGGAGGATTTAGGGAGAAAAGAGAAATTGGAAGTACTAGGCTGACTGTTAATTAGTTTAACAGAATGGAACCTAGGAGTAGATGGCATATGTAGCAGGAGGTAACATTAGGAAGGAGAAAGAAGGCCAAGAAGTTGCAGGGAATTTCAATATACATGTGGTTCATTGATTAATTTGGATGCTGACCAAAAATCAATCAGTGTAGAGTCAGTGCTCTGAAAGAAACTCACTGTCCTAATTGAACTTGAGCTAAAGTGTGTGAATAGCTCCAGAAACAATGATTACAGTGAGGCTGGTGTTGCCCTAGGCGAATTGCAGTTCCATCCAGTTCCTGTTCTCCTGCATCTGCCTAAGACAATACTCCATATTGTAATCAGAATACAGACTTTTAAAACACCCACTGGGGCAGTGAGAAAAATTAACCCCAAGGACAAAAGCCTACCTTGTGTGACTTGATGGTGTAGCCTTCTGGGGTTTCTTGGGATTTCTTTTATTAGAAGAGAGTCTAGGAGTTTCTCTTCCCTAGATTTCTCATGGTGTCTTCTCTGTAGGGCTGATGGTTGAGATCTCCTGTAACTTAGCACTAGGAATCCTTAGCAATGCATTAGTTGTAAAGATATAATTCCAGTGTTAATCTTGACTGTGAGTCTCAGATGTACCACTTAGATCCTAATTCTTAAAGGCAAAGATTGATAAATTGGACTTCATTAAAATGAATATTTAATATAATTATGGAGATGGTTACATTTAGGACTACCTTTGTAGTCTTTGTGTTTTGTATCCTCTGTTATTGGCACCTTTGTTCCTTGTCTGGTTTCCTTTTGGGTTATTTGAATATTTTCAAACTCCATTTTCTTTAGCTACCAGTGTTTTAAAGCTTTATCTATGAATTATTTCTAACAGTTTCCCAGAGATCATAATATACATCCTTAACGTCTCAGTTTACTTAGAGTTAATATGGAGCTACTTCATGAAAAATGTAGAGCTTTGAAACCACATAGGTCCATTAACCTCCCCTCAACCATCCTTTGTGCTACACTTGTCATGGCTATTACATTTACATACCTTATAAACCTCACTAAACAGTGTTATCACTTTTGCTTTAAGTAGTCACATGTATTTTAGATAAATTAAGAGAAAAATGTGATCATTTATATTTACCTATCTATGTTCTCATCTTGAGGAATTCATAATGGCTAGTAAGAGGAAAGTTCTGGTAAATGAAGCAGAGATAGAACAGTCAGAACTTTAAGAGAATAACCAGGAAAGTGTACTTTCATTGAGGCATAAGAAGGGAGTGGTGAGTAGAGTCTGCCTGTAGGTAATTAAAGATCACCTGAGAGGAATGAAAATGTTGGGGGATTTAGTTATGTGTGTGCGGAGACAATTGATAATAGTGAGAGCTGATTTGTTAGAGTGAGAAAGATGTGAATTAAATTTGGGGGTTTTTGTGTGAGCAGTAAGTGAATAAAAACAGACACAGGGAAGTTTAACCATTTGTGAGTAATTAGAGAGAAGAGAAATGAGAATGTGATGTCAAGTCAGGATGTTAGGCGACTGAATTGGACAGTCAGAGAACATACAAAAAATTAAGAGGAAGGTTAAGCCCCCTAAGGCAGAGGCCAAAGGAGCATGAATTTAAAGCTGGCTGGAGCTACTTTTTTTTAAAGGCCCTAAACAAAATTTTAGAATGATCCACTTGAAAGAAGAAGGCAAAATAAATGGAATAGGAAAGGAGTAGCTGATAGTGAAGTGTGAGGCAGAAGCAAAGACTCAAAGTAAAGGAAAAAGGTTTGCTTTGAGTGCTGACAGGATTCACACAACAGTAGGTTGGCATATTTGCTGTTGTGGAGAGATCTGAAAATTAATGCACATGAGCTTTTGGTTTGTGGTTTTTGCTTGTTTATTTGGTTTTGTTTTTTGTTTTTGTTTTCCTCTGAAAGGTCAAAGAGGTATCTTCCTTCTTTGACATGTGAAGAGATATGTTTGGAAATGTTTAGAATAGCTGTGAGTCCAGAGTGACTTGACCAGAGATGTTAGTTCCCAAGACGACATTAAAAGCTAGATAAGCTACCAGGAGACACATTGCTCCTTTGATTGCAGTTTCAAGATAACGATGTAGATGACAAGGTCTTCTATAGGTTCACATATTTGAACACTTTGTACCAAGTTGGTGGTGCTGTTTTGGGAGGTTTAGGTGGTTAGACTTACTGGATGAAGACTGTCACTAGGAAAGGGCTCTGAGGTGAAAAGAATCACAACACTTGCAGCTTGCTTTTTGCTTTATGTTTGCAGTCAAGACTGAGTTCTCAGCTTCTCACTTTTGCTCTTATGTCTGGGCCTTGCTGGCATGCCTCCCTCCAATGATGGGCCCTGTCCCTCTGAAACTATAATAAAATAATCTCTTCTTTCTATAAGTTTCCTGGCCACAGTGCTCTACCACAGCCACGAAAAAGTAACTAATACACACGGGGTGACTGAATAAAGATTGGGCCTCTCAAGTAATTTGCATACCTGTGGCACATTTTATTTTATTTTATTTTATTTTATTTTATTTTATTTTATTTATTAACTTGAGTATTTCTTATATACATTTCGAGTGTTATTCCCTTTCCCGGTATCCGGGCAAACATCCCCCTCCCCACTCCCCTTCCTTATGGGTGTTCCCCTCCCGACCCTCCCCCCATTGCCGCCCTCCCCCCACCAGTCTAGTTCACTGGGGGTTCAGTCTTAGCAGGACCCAGGGCTTCTCCTTCCACTGGTGCTCTTACTAGGCTATTCATTGCTACCTATGAGGTCAGAGTCCAGGGTCAGTCCATGTATAGTCTTTAGGTAGTGGCTTAGTCCCTGGAAGCTCTGGTTGCTTAGCATTGTTGTACATATGGGGTCTCGAGCCCCTTCAGGATCTTCCAGTTCTTTCACTGATTCCTTCAACGGGGGTCCTATTCTCAGTTCAGTGGTTTGCTGCTGGCATTCGCCTCTGTATTTGCTGTATTCTGGCTGTGTCTCTCAGGAGCGATCTACATCCGGCTCCTGTCGGTCTGCACTTCTTTGCTTCATCCATCTTGTCTAATTGGGTGGCTGTATATGTATGGGCCACATGTGGGGCAGGCTCTGAATGGGTGTTCCTTCAGTCTCTGTTTTAAACTTTGCCTCTCTCTTCCCTGCCAAGGGTATTCTTGTTCCCCTTGTAAAGAAGGAGTGAAGCATTCACATTTTGATCATCCGTCTTGAGTTTCATTTGTTCTAGGCATCTAGGGTAATTCAAGCATTTGGGCTAATAGCCACTTATCAATGAGTGCATACCATGTATGTCTTTCTGTGATTGGGTTAGCTCACTCAGGATGATGTTTTCCAGTTCCAACCATTTGCCTACGAATTTCATAAAGTCGTTGTTTTTGATAGCTGAGTAATATTCCATTGTGTAGATGTACCACATTTTCTGTATCCATTACTCTGTTGAAGGGCATCTGGGTTCTTTCCACCTTCTGGCTATTATAAATAAGGCTGCAATGAACATAGTGGAGCATGGGTCTTTTTTATATGTTGGGGCATCTTTTGGGTATATGCCCAAGAGAGGTATAGCTGGATCCTCAGGCAGTTCAATGTCCAGTTTTCTGAGGATCCTCCAGACTGATTTCCAGATTGGTTGTACCAGTTTGCAATCCCACCAACAATGGAGGAGTGATCCTCTTTCTCCACATCCTCGCCAGCATCTGTTGTCCCCTGAGTTTTTGATCATAGCCATTCTCACTGGTGTGAGGTGAAATCTCAGGGTTGTTTTGATTTGCATTTCCCTTATGACTAAAGATGTTGAACATTTCTTTAGGTGTTTCTCAGCCATTCGGCATTCCTCAGCTGTGAATTCTTTGTTTAGCTCTGAACCCCATTTTTTAATAGGGTTATTTGTTTCCCTGCGGTCTAACTTCTTGAGTTCTTTGTATATTTTGGATATAAGGCCTCTATCTGTTGTAGGATTGGTAAAGATCTTTTCCCAATCTGTTGGTTGCCGTTTTGTCCTAACCACAGTGTCCTTTGCCTTACAGAAGCTTTGCAGTTTTATGAGATCCCATTTGTCCATTCTTGATCTTAGAGCATAAGCCATTGGTGTTTTGTTTAGGAAATTATTTCCAGTGCCCATGTGTTCCAGATGCTTCCCTAGTTTTTCTTCTATTAGTTTGAGTGTGTCTGGTTTGATGTGGAGGTCCTTGATCCACTTGGACTTAAGCTTTGTACAGGGTGATAAGCATGGATCGATCTGCATTCTTCTACATGTTGCCCTCCAGTTGAACCAGCACCATTTGCTGAAAATGCTATCTTTTTTCCATTGGATGGTTTTGGCTCCTTTGTCAAAAATCAAGTGACCATAGGTGTGTGGGTTCATTTCTGGGTCTTCAATTCTATTTCATTGGTCTATCTGTCTGTCTCTGTACCAATACCATGCAGTTTTTATCACTATTGCTCTGTAACACTGCTTGAGTTCAGGGATAGTGATTCCCCCTGAAGTCCTTTTATTGTTGAGGATAGCTTTAGCTATCCTGGGTTTTTTGTTATTCCAGATGAATTTGCAAATTGTTCTGTCTAACTCTTTGAAGAATTGGATTGGTATTTTGATGGGGATTGCATTGAATCTGTAGATTGCTTTTGGAAAAATGGCCATTTTTACTATGTTAATCCTGCCAATCCATGAGTATGGGAGATCTTTCCATCTTCTGAGGTCTTCTTCAATTTCCTTCTTCAGTGTCTTGAAGTTCTTATTGTACAGATCTTTTACTTGCTTGGTTAAAGTCACACCGAGGCACTTTATATTATTTGGGTCTATTATGAAGAGTGTCGTTTCCCTAATTTCTTTCTCGGCTTGTTTCTCTTTTGTATAGAGGAAGGCAACTGATTTATTTGAGTTAATTTTATACCCAGCCACTTTGCTGAAGTTGTTTATCAGCTTTAGTAGTTCTCTGGTGGAACTTTTGGGATCACTTAAATATACTATCATATCATCTGCAAATAGTGATATTTTGACTTCTTCTTTTCTGATCTGTATCCCCTTGACCTCCTTTTGTTGTCTGATTGCTCTGGCTAGAACTTCAAGAACTATATTGAATAAGTAGGGAGAGAGTGGGCAGACTTGTCTAGTCCCTGATTTTAGTGGGATTGCTTCAAGTTTCTCTCCATTTAGTTTAATGTTAGCAACTGGTTTGCTGTATATGGCTTTTACTATGTTCAGGTATGGGCCTTGAATTCCTATTCTTTCCAGGACTTTTATCATGAAGGGGTGTTGAATTTTGTCAAATGCTTTCTCAGCGTCTAATGAAATGATCATGTGGTTTTGTTCTTTCAGTTTGTTTATATAATGGGTCACGTTGATGGTTTTCCGTATATTAAACCATCCTTGCATGCCTGGGATGAAGCCTACTTGGTCATGGTGGATGATTGTTTTGATGTGCTCTTGGATTCGGTTTGCCAGAATCTTGTTGAGTATTTTTGCGATGATATTCATAAGGGAAATTGGTCTGAAGTTCTCTTTCTTTGTTGTGTCTTTGTGTGGTTTAGGTATAGGAGTAATTGTGGTTTCATAGAAGGTATTCAGTAGTGATCCATCTGTTTCAATTTTGTGGAATAGTTTGGATAATATTGGTATGAGGTCTTCTATGAAGGTTTGATAGAATTCCTCACTAAACCCGTCTGGACCTGGGCTCTTTTTGGTTGGGAGACCTTTAATGACTGCTTCTATTTCCTTAGGAGTTATGGGGTTGTTTAACTGGTTTATCTGTTCCTGATTTAACTTCGGTACCTGGTATCTGTCTAGGAAATTGTCCATTTCCTGAAGAATTTCAAGTTTTGTTGAATATAGGTTTTTATAGTAAGATCTGATGATTTTTTGAATTTCCTCTGAATCTGTTGTTATGTCTCCCTTTTCATTTCTGTTTTTGTTAATTTGGACGCACTCTCTGTGTCCTCTTGTTAGTCTGGCTAAGGGTTTATCTATCTTGTTGATTTTCTCAAAGAACCAACTTTTGGTTCTGTTGATTCTTTCTATGGTCCTTTTTGTTTCTACTTGGTTGATTTCAGCTCTGAGTTTGATTATTTCCTGCCTTCTACTCCTCCTGGGTGTATTTGCTTCTTTTTGTTCTAGAGCTTTTAGGTCTGCTGTCAAGCTGCTGACATATGTTCTTTCCTGTTTCTTTCTGCAGGCACTCAGCGCTATGAGTTTTCCTCTTAGCACAGCTTTCATTGTGTCCCATAAGTTTGGGTATGTTGTACCTTCATTTTCATTAAATTCTAAAAAGTTTTTAATTTCTTTCTTTATTTCTTCCTTGACCAGGTTATCATTGAGTAGAGCATTGTTCAATTTCCAAGTATATGTGGGCATTCTTCCTTGATTGTTATTGAAGACCAGTTTTAGGCCGTGGTGGTCCGATAGCACGCATGGGATTTTTTCTATCTTTCTGTAACTGTTGAGGCCCGTTTTTTGACCAATTATATGGTCAATTTTGGAGAAAGTACCATGAGGAGCTGAGAAGAAGGTATATCCTTTTGCTTTAGGATAGAATGTTCTATAAATATCCGTTAAGTCCATTTGGCTCATGACTTCTCTTAGTCTGTCTACATCTCTGTTTAATTTCTGTTTCCATGATCTGTCCATTGATGAGAGTGGGGTATTGAAATCTCCCACTATTATTGTGTGAGGTGCAATGTGTGTTTTGAGTTTTAAGGTTTCTTTTACATATGTAGGTGCCCTTGTATTTGGGGCATAGATATTTAGGATTGAGAGTTCATCTTGATGGATTTTTCCTTTGATGAATATGAAGTGTCCTTCCTTATCTTTTTTGATGACTTTTAGTTGAAAATTGATTTTACTTGATATTAGAATGGCGAGTCCAGCTTGCTTCTTCTGACCATTTGCTTGGAAAATTGTTTTCCAGCCTTTCACTCTTAGGTAATGTCTTCTTTGTCTCTGAGGTGTGTTTCCTGTAGGCAGCAGAATGCAGGGTCCTCGTTGCGTATCCAGTTTGTTAATCTATGTCTTTTTATTGGGGCGTTGAGGCCATTGATGTTGAGAGATATTAAGGAATAGTGATTATTGCTTCCCGTTATATTCATATTTGGATGTGAGGTTATGTTTGTGTGCTTTCATTCTCTTTGTTTTGTTGCCAAGACGATTAGTTTCTTGTTTCTTCTAGGGTATAGCTTGCCTCCTTATGTTGGGCTTTACCATTTATTATCCTTTGTAGTGCTGGATTTGTAGAAAGATATTGTGTAAATTTGGTTTTGTCATGGAATATCTTGGTTTCTCCATCTATGTTAATTGAGAGTTTTGCAGGATACAGTAACTTGGGCTGGCATTTGTGTTCTCTTAGGGTCTGTATGACATCAGTCCAGGATCTTCTGGCCTTCATAGTTTCTGGCGAGAAGTCTGGTGTGATTCTGATAGGTCTGCCTTTATATGTTACTTGACCTTTTTCCCTTACTGCTTTTAATATTCTTTCTTTATTTTGTGCGTTTGGAGTTTTGACTATTATGTGACCGGATGTGTTTCTTTTCTGGTCCAATCTATTTGGAGTTATGTAGGCTTCTTGTATGCCTATGGGTATTTCTTTTTTTAGGTTAGGGAAGTTTTCTTCTATGATTTTGTTGAAGATATTTACTGGTCCTTTGAGCTGGGAGTCTTCACTCTCTTCTATACCTATTATCCTTAGGTTTGATCTTCTCATTGAGTCCTGGATTTCCTGTATGTTTTGGACCAGTAGCTTTTTCCGCTTTACATTATCTTTGACAGTTGAGTCAATGATTTCTATGGAATCTTCTGCTCCTGAGATTCTCTCTTCCATCTCTTGTATTCTGTTGGTGAAGCTTGTATCTACAGCTCCTTGTCTCTTCTTTTGGTTTTCTATATCCAGGGTTTTTTCCATGTGTTCTTTCTTGATTGCTTCTATTTCCATTTTTAATTCCTTCAACCTTTTGATTGTGTTTTCTTGGAATTCTTTCAGGGATTTTTGCGATTCCTCTCTGTAGGCTTCTACTTGTTCTCTAAGGGAGTTCTTCACGTCTTTCTTGAAGTCCTCCAGCATCATGATCAAATATGATTTTGAAACTAGATCTTGCTTTTCTGGTGTGTTTGGATATTCCATGTTTGTTTTGGTGGGAGAATTGGGCTCCGATGATGCCATGTAGTCTTGGTTTCTGTTGCTTGGGTTCCTGCGCTTGCCTCTCGCCATCAGCTTATCTCTAGTGTTACTTTGTTCTGCTATTTCTGACAGTGGCTAGACTGTCCTATAAGCCTGTGTGTCAGGAGTGCTGTAGACCTGTTTTCCTTTCTTTCAGTCAGTTATGGGGACAGAGTGTTCTGCTTTCGGTCGTGTAGTTTTTCCTCTCTACAGGTCTTCAGCTGTTCCTGTGGGCCTGTGTCTTGAGTTCACCAGGCAGCTTTCTTGCAGCAGAAAAGTTGGTTTTACCTGTGGTCCTGAGGCTCAAGTTGGCTCGTGGGGTGCTGCCCACCGGCTCTCTGCCTTGGCAGCAACCAGGAAGACCTGTGCCGCCCCTTCCGGGAGCTTCAGTGCACCAGGGTTCCAGATGGCCTTTGGTGTTTTCCTCTGGTGTCCGAGATTTGTGCACAGAGAGCAGTCTCTTCTGGTTTCCCAGGCTTGTCTGCCTCTCTGAAGGTTTAGCTCTCCCTCCCACGGGATTTGGGTGCAGAGAACTGTTTATCCGGTCTTTTTCCTTCAGGTTCCGGCGGTGTCTCAGGCAGGGGTCCTGCTGCTCCTGGGCCCTCCCCCACGGGAGCCCAGAGGCCTTATACAGTTTCCTCTTGTGCCAGGGATGTGGGCAGAGGTGTGCAGTGTTGGTGGTCTCTTCCGCTCTGCAGCCTCAGGAGTGCCCACCTGTCCAGGCGGTGAGGCCTCTTTCCCAAGGGGTCTGGGAGCAGAGAGCTGCTGCGGGCCGGGATCCGCGGGCGTGGGACCTCTGGCAAACACAGGACGTTCCCGGTCCTAGATGAACTCTGCCTCTGTGTGTCCCGATCTCACCAGGCAGCTCTCTTGCAGCAGACAATTTGGTCTTACCTGTGGTCCCGAGGCTCCAGTTTGCTCGCGGGGTGCTGCCCATGGGCTCTCTGCGGCGGCAGCCGGCACATTTTATTAACAGAGTTTATAGGCTAAGGTCAAATCACCTAAGTTTGAAACTCAGCATTATCACTACCTGTTTGACTTTGGGAAACTTAAAGTCAGCACATTATGATTTTTTTTTTTTTTTTTTGCAGATAACATACAGCAGCCATATTAGTCCCTATCCCAAAAAGTAGCTGTGCCAGCTAGATTTTTTGTGAAGTTCCTATTCTTATGGATAGTAATCACCCACTAGCTCAATAATTGGTAGTTATCACGAGTTGCTTAACCCCTGATTTTAATACTATTAATTAATTTAAGAGAGCCACGGAATTACAGTAAAAAGGTTGCAGAGGGAATGGCCTGAAATCAGCCTATGGAATTAGTTAGATGATTTCAATCCCTTGTGTCTTTGAGCGATACTAACCTTATTGTCTGTCTCAGCTCCACCTACTGATCCCAACTGTTCTGATATTTGTGGGTCAGAGCCCTTAGGAAGGTTTTGTATAATATAGCATGTAAATGAGCGCTTAATCATTGACTGATGTGATGAATTTGGATAGAGATAAGTTGACATATATCTGAGGGCAGATGGAAGACAGAATGTCTACATAATTTCATTTGGTGATAGCCAAAGTCACAAAATTGAATCATCAAAATTAAATCAGAGAATTAGAGAATCTTGTATTTGGAAGGGTCCTTTAAGGCCATCTGCTCCAACCTTGCATTCAGCATTGGAATCTTCCCCACAGCATCTGTAAGAGAGAATATCAGGCCAGTTGGGAAGGAGATTATGGCAAATGATATAAAGCCAAATGGCATTTCAAATAAAACGTAGTTGCTTAAGCTCTGGGTGGTTTGATTTTAAAGCAGATCCAGAGGAGTTGAGATAGAGTTTAAGTTGTGAAAGTATTGCTTTTCTGGTAAAGAAAAAAGACAGAAGCTTCAAATGCAGTCCTGCCACTGACTTTTGTGCTGATGGGAACTCTGTATTTTGTATCAGTTTACTCATCTGTGAAACAGGATGCTTCAATCTTCCATAATAGTTTGATTATTGTAAAGGAAATTAATAGAAAGATAGACTTTCCAACATGGAAGATGGCAGTGAATATAAGTAGACTAGATGTTTTAATATGCCTTTAAGCAAAGTAGCTCGAGACTAAAATCTCAGTTATCAAGTTGGGTTATCTAATCTTAGGGTGAGCTTTTAGCATGTTTGATAATAGAAAGTAATTGTAACATTCTGCCTAAATTAAGGTTAATCTTACATAAGTATGTGTGATAATAGATATGTTGGTAAACCCCTCTTGCCTACTTCTTTAATTTGGTATCAGAAGCTTTAAATCTTATATTACAATTTTGAAATTTTTGATTTATGAATCTGTAAAAGTCATAATGTGCCTTGAAAATGTCATATGTTCAAATTATATGAGTCATTTTTTCTTAGTAATAGGAAGAATGTTAAATTTGAAACAGGAAGGGAAAAAGAAGAAACAATAACAACAACAAAAAGGAAAGAGGCTACTAAATTATCAGAGAGGGGCCAGTACTGGGGACATTGAAAAGAAGCATTAAATGAGTCACAAGTTACCTTAAAACTAGGATGAGAACAGAGCCCAGTAGCTCCACTTAATCCTTTTGTCCTTTATGTCTTACTCATTTTTATCCCCCAAACTCAGGTATTTCCAAGTTAGAAGCTGAATGAAATTTATTTCAGATTTAACTTTACCAAATTATTTTAGTTAAATTGCCTTCTCAGAAGTGGGTAAGAGCCTCAAACACATGGGCAGAGGGGAAATTTTCCTGAACAAGACAGCAATGGCTTATGCTTTAACATTAAGAATCTACAAATTGGAGACTGTTAGGACAAAATGACAACCAATAGATTGGGAAAAGATCTTTACCAATCCTATAACTGATAGAGGACTTATATCCAAAATATACAAAGAACTCATGAAGTTAGACTGCAGGGAGACAAATAACGCTCTTTAAAAATGGGTTCAGAGCTAAACAAAGAATTCACAGGTGAGGAATATCGAATGGCTGAGAAGAACCTAAAGAAATGTTCAACATCCTTAGTCTTCAGGGCAATGCAAATCAAAACAACCCTGAGATTCCACCTCACACCAGTCAGAATGGCTAAGATAAAAAACTCGGGACAGCAGATGCTGGCAAGAATGTGGAGAAAGGGGAGCACTCCTCCATTGTTGGTGGGATTGCAAGCTGGTACGACCACTCTGTAAATCAGTCTGGAGGTTCCTCAGAAAATTGGACATAGCACTAACTGAGGACCAAGTTATACCTCTCTTGGGCATATGCCTAAAAGATGATCCAACATATAACAAGGACACGTGTTCCACCATGTTCATAGAAGCATTATTTATAATAGACAGAAGCTGGAAAGAACCCAGATGTCTTTCAACCGAGGAATGGATACAGAAAATGTGGTAAATTTGTACAATGGAGTACTACTCAGCTATTAAAAACAATGACATCATGAAATTCTTAGGCAAATAGAGGGAACTAGAAAATCATCCTGAGTGCAGTAACTCAATCACAAAAGAACACACATGATATACACTCACTGATAAGCAGGTATTAGCCCAAAATCTTGGAATACCCAAGATAAAATTTACAAATGACATGAAACTCAAGAAAAAGGAAGATGAAAATGTGGATGCTTCAGACAGTCTTAGAAGGGAGAACAACAATACTCCCAGGAGGAAATATAGAGAAAAAGTGTGGAGCAAAGACTGAAGGAAAGGCTATCCAGAGTTGGCCCCACCTGGTAGATCCATCTCTTATACAGATACCAAACCCAGGCAATATTGCAGATGTCAAGAAGTGCATGCTGACAGGAACCTGTTTCCTGAGATACTCTGCCAGAGCCTGATAAATACAGAGGCAAAGGCTTGCAGTCAACCATTGAACTGAGAATGGAGTCCCCAATGGAGGAGTTAGAGAAAGGACTGAATGGGCTCAAGGGTTTCCAAACTCATATGAAGAAGAACAATATCAACCAACCAAACCCCTCAGGGCTTCCAGGTACTAAACCACCATCCCAAGAATACACATGGATGGACCTATGGCTCTAGCAACATATGTAGCAGAAGATGATCTTGTTGAACATCAGTGGGAGGAGAGGCCCTTGAGCCTGTGAAGGCTTGATGCCCCAGTGTAGGAGAATGTCAAGGTGGGGATGTGGGAGGGAATGGGTGGGTGGGCGAAGGACCACTCTCATAGAAGCAGGGGGAGGGGTGTGGGATAGTGGTTTTTTTGGAGGGGAACCGAGAAAGGGAATATCATTTAAAATGTAAATAAAAAAGTATCCAATAAAAGAAAAAAATGTTAAACACGGAAAAAAAATGCCTTTCAGGATCAGTGAAATGGCTCAGGGAATAAAGACTGTTGTCCCCAACTATGACCCAAATTCAATCCCTGAGACCCATCATGTAGAAGGAGATAACTGGCTTCTGAAAGTTGTCTTCTGACCTTCACATGTAAGACTCTCAGAGAGAATCTTCCCTCAGGAGGAAGATCCTCAAGCCCAATGACCAGACTGAGTCCACAGGCTGCAATCTGCAAGAGGATTTTTTTTGATCAGGATACACAGGTATCTGTGGGCGTCCCAGTCAATTCGGAAGACTGGCGCGCCTAGCAGAACCAGGGACGGGTTTTTATAGTGTATTGGAGAGCAGAAGCAGGCTTACAGAAGCAGATGCATGGTTACAGGGATGTGATTGGTGGAGTAAATGAGGCATACGTGTACATTACCTATTTTGGCTATAATCATAACAGTGAGTTAGCAAAAAGTACATGGTGGTCGGGTCTCTCAGGGGGTCAGGGACTGTTTCTTTTTCCCTGCCAGGTGGCCCATGGAGCAATGCCCATATTTTAGTCTGGTTTCTGCATTTTGTTTTCTTTTCTGGGCTATTTTGTCTAAATGTTGGGTCAGCTTGTCCCACAAGTCTTGGGACACATTTGAACTTCTTGAACTTTCTCATAAGGCTTATTTTAGTTCCAAGCCTGTGTATTAAAACTTATCTGTCATTTCTATGTTTGAGGGCCTAGGGCTGGGCTTGTATAATTCCCTTTCTGGAAGGGGGTCTTTCACACACACACGTGTGTGTGTATATATATCCACAGACTAAATAAGTAAATAAATAAATGTAACAAACAGTTTAAAATAATAAATAAAATGCCTTTCCTGACTTACTTTTTCTAACAAGAGAAAATGTTTGGTCCAGATTCCTAATTGTGCTAATGTTTAGTTCGTGGGGAGCCATTCAGTTTCATTTATCTTTAACAACTCTCATTTATTTTAAGATTAGGCAGCATTAAGCTTTGAGAAGTTCTAGGAGTTCATATGTAGCAACAGTAGGAGAAACACTTAGGATGAAAGAAATATTTTTCTTTCACTTAGAAAGTGTACGTTTCTGCCTAAAGTGGTGCAAGGGTGATGAACAAAAAGATGGGGAAAGCCCATGAGGTCTCAACCCTACATAAAGAACCATAGGCAACTAAGGAGTGCTGAGAGTGGAAGAAATACTCTTCCAGAGGGAAGAGCCCAGCAACTGACTATCTAATACCCAATGTTTAGTTCCCCTTAAACATACACATGAGTAGCATTACACAGACTGAATAGGTTATATTAAAATAAATAGGCATATACGTACGTGCACATAAAACAGCTAAAGAAAATAAAGGCCATAACTTTAAAATAGAGAAAGAGTGTATATAGGAGGCTTAGAAGGAATAAAGGGAAGGAGTGAATGATGTAATTATGTTACAATTTAAAAAAAAAAAAGCAGAGAGCAGAAAGCTTGCCTGGACTCTTGATTCTGGCACCAAGAAAGGAATACCTTTTCATATTTCCTAACTTTTAATTTCAGTCTGTACAGAGAAATTAAAATGTTGGTTTTATTTTTCACAGCTTTAGTTACCTATAGTTAACCATGTTCTGAAAATAGAAAATAGAAAACTCCTGAAGTAAGTCTTTCATAACATACAAATTATATTCTATTCTGAGTACTTTGAAGAAATATATGACACTAAGATCCATCCTTTCTAGGATTAGAATCTTCTCACTGCCCATGATAGCCACACTAAATAAAGCTTTTTGTCCCTCTCTCTCTCACTTACTTAACTCTTCTAAGTTATACATCAACTGCAGTACCATCATAGTGCTTGTATTCAAGTAACCCTCAATTTACATAATTATTGTAATGGCATCACGGAACAAAGAATGATACAAAGGAGACATCAGGATACAAAATATAGAAGAACATATTAAATATTTGACAATGCTGCAATGGATACATACTCTCTGATATGTTCCATAATTTCAGGATTTCACTGAGGTTTTTCAAATGCATCCTCCTTCAATAAGTGAGGGCTACTGCACAAAGTATTTTCATAGACTCTGTACCCAGATGACCATATCCCACAAACAAGTGGCTATGTTTTAACAACATTATAGTTGTCTATAGCAATATACACGAGTTATACACACACACACACACACACACACACACACACACACATTTGTATTAGTGTTTCCATTGCTGTAAAGAGACACTATGACCATGGTAACTTACATAAAGGAAATCATTTAATCAGTGCTAGCTTACAGATTCAGGGACTTAGTCCATTATCCTCATAGAGAGAAACATGGTGGCATGGAGGCAGACGTGGTACTAGACAATGAGCTGAGATTTCTATATATTGATCTACAGGCTGCAGAAGGAGACAGTGTGTGACACTGGGCATAGCTTGAGCATAGGAGGCCTCAAAACCCTTTTCCACAGTGTCATACAGACCTATTCCAAGACCATATCTCCTAATAATGCCACTCACTGTGGCCAAGCATTCAAGCACATGAATCTATGGGGAATCATTCCTATTCAAACCATCACAATATTGATAAGATATTTCAATATCTTGGTTATGTTTAACATATTTATGTTTCAAAAATCTGAATTCTGTGAAAAATATATTGACAGCAATATGGTGACTTGAAGGAGAATAGCTTCTATGAGTTCACATGTTTGAATACATGGTCCTGACTTCGTGCAGCTCTTTAGGAAGAAATAGGAGGTGTGTCCTTGTAAGAGGTGGTACATCACTGGGGCTGTGCTTTAAGGTTTCAAAAGGCATGTGCCATTTTTACTGACTCTCTGTCTGACTCCTATTTTTGGATCAGGATGTAAGCTCTCAGTGGTTTCTTTACTTCACCATCATGGACTCTAACTACCTGGTACTATAAGCCCCAAATTAAATGCTTTGTTTTATGTTTTCTTGGTCATGGTGTTCTTTTTCTTTCACCACAGAAGAAAAATAACTGAGAGCAGTGACATCATTAATTTTCTATTGTATTCCCTTCTCCATCATTTATGCTTCATGTTCATGTACCAATCATATTATTATTTCTTTTTCACAAGTTAACATATTCATGTATCTTTTCTTAGTTCCAGGATTACACAGGTGAGTTAAAAATTTAATTCTCTTTTTGGCAGGAAAGATAGAGATTTCAAGAAAGTGTAACTGGGTCCTAAAAGAAAGTGTAGCTAGGATTAGCAGTGAAAAATACTTATTCGTAAAAGGACTTGGCTTTATATTCCAGCATCTACACAGCACATTACAACCATCCATAATATTTTCAGGGGATCTGACACTTTCCTCGGACTCAGAAGGCACCAGGCCCTCAAGTTCTGCACATACATACTTGTGGACAAAATATTCTTACATATAAAATTTAAAAAGTAAAATTAAAAATAAAAGAAAGAGTAATTGAATGGTTCCCATTTCTAGTTTCCAGGTCTACTTTGTTTTCAAGTTTTATTTATTTACTTATTGTTGATTGACTGCTTGATAGGTCTCATTATATAGCCTAAGCTGGCCTCTCTCTTGCAAGTACTTTAGCCTCCTCAATACTGATATTACACGTGTCTAATGCAATGCCTGACTCTTAGACCATGTTAGATTTTATGTCTTTCTCCTGGGACTAGATTTGATCTCAAGATTGAGGCAGATTTCCCTAAGCCAGACTTCAACATTCTATTCCACAATTTCTATGTTATTAGGTCACAGATGTTCTCATGAAAATAAAGAAAATACACTTCTTACTCTTGTTCTCTTATATAGATTCTCGATTTGTAGTAGCCATACTTTTTCTGGTTACCTTTAGGGCTTGAACACATGGGCATGCTCTAATCTGCTTATCACAGAAAGCTTAGACCGTCCTGCAGCTTTCTATTCTGGCCTCACTTGGATCTTTGGTTTTCAGTACATATGTATGAAAGCCAACAAAGACTAGTTTGAGGCAGAATTTTCCAAATTACAAGAGCTAAGCAGAATACAAAAAAATAAAAATCCAACTTTAACTTCATTCATAAACAAAAAGATAAAATTATATAAGAGGAATAAAATCAATCATAAGAAACGAAACTGCTTTAGACACATGTCAATTTTCTTCTATTGAAATAAATCATTTATTTGAGCAGTGGAATCACTTATTTCAATATTAGAAAAAAAATAATGCTATTTGTTTTCAGCATAAAATAACCCTCAGGTGGAATAGACACATTGATTTTTTTAATGGATTTCAAATAAATCCAATGTCTTCATAATGAAAACTTACAACATTCACCAGAATATAGTAGTTACATAAGACAGTGGCTTCCTAAGGAAAGAGAAAATTGCATTCTCTTCCTTTCATTGGTTTTTGTTAAATACAATTTGTCCATTCCGTTTGACTGGCCAATTTGATTGCAGCATTCTAAAACTCAGCAAGGTGCAGTATAGATCCACAGGCTTCACTTAGGAAAACCAAGCCCAAACAGCACAATAATTGGATCGGTACATTAATTAGATCCAGAGATAAACCTCAGTTTATTGTCACAGGACTACTGGGCTGAAGGAATCTAGAAATAGGGTGCTTTGATAGCTTGATTGATTTTCTATGATATTTGGTACCAAACAGCAAGCAAGAGAGAAAGCGGAACAGCTGTGCAACAACCATAATCAAATGCAAATGCCTAGGAATCTCCACAGCAAAATAACAAAGACAGCGGAATGATGCCCATTTGGATCAGTAAAAGCCAGGCTCCCTCCCCTGGAAATTTTCACACACAATAATCACTATTAAAGCTGTCCCCCTTTGCCAAATTGAAACATTAGTGGATAGGTAAGTTGCCTGATGGCATATAGGCTCCCGATAAAATTATTAACCATGCATGCAGCTAGATGACCTGAGTCCCCAACCATATAATGCAAAATATCATTATGTCTTTAAAATTAATTCTTTGACAGAACATTTAAAAGGAGGTGTGGGGAACAAAGCCTTTTATGCTGCTGCAGTGAGACCCTGTTTTTGACAGGTTCACATTACAGACACATAAAATATAAACAATGCTTTTGGTAACACACTTATTCTGGAGAGCTAACAAAGAACATGTTTCAGATGCTTCAACTACTAGCTGGAATGGATTTTTTACTCTCTGCTCCTGTTTTAATTCATCTATTTGGCAAACCTACTATGTGCCAACTGGGTTGTGATACTTACTGGACACCTGTTTGACTAACATTTAGCCTGTTCCACTGTATTCCAGACATGGCTATCCAATCAATATTGTGAAAACACACTTTGATTGTTTCATAAATGTTTGATACCTCATTGCTCAAAAATGTTTGTGGACTCCCCATTGCCTACCAATTTAATCCCATATTTTTCCTTGGCATTTACACTCCTCTTTCAAACAGTTCTCTACAGATTTTGCTCCTACATTGTCTGCTCTAGACTGAAGCTCCTTGGTTGCACTTTAGTTCATCGCAATGGGTGTTTATTGACTAATGACCATGCTAGGCATGGTGATAACATAGTAAGACTGGAGGAATTCTTGGTATTGCAAAGGAGGCAGACATAAGAAAGGAATATTTTCAATATACTGTGGTTAAATACAATAATAAGAGTGAGCATAGTGTTCTCAGAGAAAATGCTTGTCACTTAGCCTGAAAGATGATGGAGGACTTCTTAAAGGGGTCCAGACCTTGTATCTTTGCCAACATTGTTTTCCCTGGTCCTGGCATAATTTCTGGCACAAGTGTTTATAACATATTCAATTTGAAAGTCTCCTCTTTCCCACATTGTTATCTTTATGTCTCATCCCTCTCCCACTTTTTTTTTCATTAGACATTTTTGTTTTTTGTAGGTCATGGATTAAATACCACCTTCTGTTTGAGGGCTTTCTTGAGGAGTATATTGGCATGAAATAAGAGTATGGCAGTAAATTGGCATGAAAATAGAGTATTCTCAATAAAATAAAGACTGTCATCCACAGCAGAGATTGGCACTAGTCTCCCACTTCTCTTAAGTGGAGCTTCGGAGTCTAGACCTTCATCTCAAGCCATTGATCTCTCCATACAACTGTCATCTTGGTGTTTCTAGTTGGAAGTCACACAAACAACTCAAATGCAATGGATTCTGAACGGAACTCACTGACATTTCTGTTTCGGGAGCCTGTTTCTGGTCCAGTGCTTCCTACATGGTGAATGGTATTGCTCTTCATTTTATCCCTCCAGGCAGATACATGGAGCCTATTTGGCCCACTCCACACTCTGCACTCAAAACATTTCTGGGTTTCTATTTCCTCGATAGGGTTATTTATCACTTCTTGCCTAGAAGAGGGTGGAGGCTCCTGTCTCGTCTCTGTGCCTTTCATACAATTCTCTTTCAAATTCCACTCGAGTATTCAGAGTGTCTCAAAAATAAAATATTAATTAGGTCAGGCTAACTGTTAAAACACTTTAGCAGGCTGTGGCTCCTTTTAGAATCAAGTCCATAATCAGGCAATAGATTACAAGCTTTCTGTGGCTCATCTTCATTTGTCCTTACTTTCTCCATCACCTTCTTCCTTGGTCATGTGAAGAATTTCTTTTTTTTTTCTTTTTTTTCTTAACTTGTGTATTTCTTATTTACATTTCGAGTGTATTCCCTTTCCCGGTTTCCAGGCAAACATCCCCCTAATCCCTCCCCCTCCCCGAAGAATTTCTTATAGTGTGTCATTCAGTCATGCTGTTTCCTATTTCTCGGGATGGATATGTGAGTTGTTTCTTTTGTAGAACTTACTGCTACTGAAGCAGTGCAACAAAATACCACAGACTAGATAGCATATGAGAAACAGATATTTGTTTCTCCAAGTATTAGAGGCTGCAAGTCCAAACTGAAGGCAGGTACCAGGAGGTTTGTTGTCATAGAATGGTTTTTCTTAAGAAAGAAACCACCAGAAAGCTTTATGGATGAAGTCTTTCCTTGATACAGACACTGCTACCATTGTAAGGGATCTGCTCTTATGATATAGTCCTTTACTGAAGTCTCCATTCCTAACCTTTACATTGAAGTTCTTGCTTAAGGGAGGTGCTTTTGGGGCTGATTACGGGAGGTGTCTTGTGGTTTACCAGAGGCTCCTGGTAAACAGAAACCTATCTTTAGCCCTGTGTTTACTCAATAACAATCCTTCTGTTTACTTGGCCAAAGTTTCTCTGTTTAGGACAGAGTCAACAGCACCATCATTGTGTTCTACTTTGGACCTAACAAAACATCACACCTTTCTACCCACTGCTCTGTCACTTAGCTCACACCACATCTTCCTCTTTTTTATTTTAAACAGCTTGAAAATAATTGAGTCTTGTTTATTCCTACACAAATAGAATTTGCAGCTGCTTGGTAAGTATTTGTAAACTGCACAGTATCAAATAGTTATAAATGATGTATCTAACCATGTTGACATTACTTCTTCATTCACCAGTCAATCTAGTCTTATCCCTCTAGTAAAATTTAGATCTCATGCTTTATCTATAAAATTTCTTCTTACCTGACACACATGTTCTATAAATTCATGTGTGTTATTCCCATGGTCACCTCAACAAATTCCAACTTTCTTTGGAATAAGAAGTCATTCATTACCAATGGCTCCTAAGGACTTCTATGATCTGGACCCAGTTATATTCATACCATTTCTACCAGGTCGAAGTGTCTTGACAAGGCAAATGTTCATTCCTAATCAAGAGGGTGGCCTCAAGATGGTGAACACATGGAGATAAGAAGTGTATCTGGTTTTTACTTTAACTCAGACAGAGAATGTATTTTTCCCCATTGACTGTGTTCAACCTTACCGTTTTAATTCAATTGAATTATTTGAAGAATTGGTGCACAGAAATGAAGAAGGAAAGTAGAAAGGGTAGAAGGGTCATAGCTTCAAGTCATTGAAGTCCTGGAAAGCAGTAGTTGCCTTTTGTGGGTGGTGGAGGTAGATTAAAATGTGTTTATAAATATCTTTCAAGGAGGGGAAGATACAAAAAAAAGATATGAATTATTTGTCCTAAACACAAGTTTCATAGAATTTGATAAAAAAGACCCACACATAATATTTCTTACACCTCAAACTTTTTTTCCTTTCATCAGTCCTTATTGATTCATTCATTTTGTTTTTGTTTTTCATTTTCTCTGATATCGCATAACCCTTTGTATATTTGGGATATCTCTGGAATAAACATCCTCCTTGTAATTTCTACATATGGTTTAAGACATAGTTGTAGAGATAATTTTTCAAGAAAGCCTTCTCTGTCTTCCCCCCTTTTTAACCCGTGCTGCCTTAACTTCTCAGAATGTAACTTCTATTTTGGCACTTATTATACTCCCTTATTTCTCCTCCTAATAATAAAACCAACTGAATTCTTCAAGGTCATACCTGTCCTCTTATAACTGTGTCTCTAAGACACAAAACCTGATATATACTAGGCACCTGTGCCATACTTAAGGAGTGAATGTTCTGGGACTGCTGGTACCTTAGTTAGGGGTGAACAATTTTCAGAGAATGGACAGGAATATATTTAAATATATGATATTGAGACAACAAATAAGCAACCCTACTAGGCTCAAAAGTTGATTGCATGCTACATCCTGTAATAAGTCAGACATTTTTATTGCCTACCCTTCCAACACAGTGGGAAGGAAAATAAGAGAAAAGATACATTTTATGTTTTTAGCGATAAAAAACAGAATAACTGCAGCTAGCAGAGTAATAACAATCATTTTTTAACTTCACTTTGGGCCCAGGAACCATAGTATACATGGTTATCTCATTTAGAATTCCTAATAACTCTATGAAACAAAAACACTGAAGTTGAAGGTGGTTAAATATATTTTCCATGACATATAAATGATAGAATTTTGGGTGAATATCATGTTTGCACATTTTAGAACCCAGAGCCTTTAGTTGCTTGCCCTGTGTTACCTAAGCAGGAATTGAACTTGAAATTACTCAGACAACCATAGATATCTTCACAGTATCACTCATATGTTTCTTGAGAGAACCCAAATCAGTGGTTCTCTGCTTTCCTAATGCTGTGTCCTCCTTAATACAGTTCCTCATGCTGTGGTAACTCCCAATCATGAAATTATTTTTGTTGCTACTTCATAACTGTAATTTTGCTACTGCTATGAATCATAATGTAAATAGCCGTGTTTTCAGATGGTCTTCTGATGGTCTGTGAAAGGGACATTGGAACCAGAAAGGGATTATACCCAACAGCTTGAGAAGCACTGACTTATATCCTCCAGTGGTCCTCTTCCTACTCCCAAAAGTGAAACAGCTTCTCAACAAAACATACTGGCTTGGTAAGTAGACAGCTTCTTTTCTAACATTTGCTGGGAAATTTCTATTGAGTTGCAGTCGTAATTTTTATTTTTTTAATACTAATGTCAGTTGCTGGAAAGTATGGAAGGGAGTGTAGGGATAGAGGAGCTTGCTGAGTGCTCCTGGGGGCTGAGTGCTGAACAAGTGAGGAGCAGCCATAGGAACTGAAGTTCTTAGCATTAAGTTACTGCTTAGCTGCTCCTTAAATACATCTTGGCTTAGCTGCCTGACAGGGAAATTACAGTCCAGTGTCCTGTCTGTGTGCCTGACTGTCTCTTTCTTCTTCAATTTCCTTATGGACTCTCCATGTTGGTGCAGATGGAGCACATTTCATTGTACATTTTTATCTGTTCAAATCATTCCTTCTCCTATGTATTCAACTCCCATCTTCCCTGACTGTTTCAATTTTCTACTTTCCTTTATGACTTCTCACTTTTGTCTGCCAGTAACATACCAGGGAGGAAGTATTTATGCCATTGCCTGAGTGACAGGATTTATTGTACTGGAATTCATCCAGATGTAGGGAGGATTGTGAGAAGACAGCGGTCACCCAGGAGGAAGGTGACTAGAATTCAGAACAAAGACTTGATTATGGGAAGGAGGACGAAAAGGGGGCATTTTCTTCCCTATTTTGTACAGCTTATGCTTTACATATTTCCACTGTACAAAAACTAGGCAGCCTTAAATGAGAAAGTTACTCTTCAGATTATCAGCAGATGAATCTATATGCATGTGAAATCCACTCCAGTGCTTGAGCACTAAGTCTGTTTAGATTGTTAGGGGTTCTCACCCGGAAGCTGGCCGTCTTTTTGCTTATCTCACCATAAAGGTTGTATTTTAGCAGTACTCATTGGAGCCAAGTTCCCCTGAAGCAGTTCGAACTGTATGTGCAGATCCTGGCAATGCATTTTATACTCTGTGTCTTCATGATGATCATTCATTTATTAATGTGCTAAAGAGAGAAGACTTTCACAATAGCAAAAGATGATAAAAAAGGTTGTGACATTGGGCAATCAGGCCTGTAGTGGAGATGGAAAAAGCATCAAATATCTTCCTTTCATTTGTCAGAGAGGAATTCATTTTGAAAAATGTAATGCTCAATTCTACTCACAGGTACTGAAATACGGCTTGTCTTGTAGGCCATTTTGAGTTCTAATTGCATTTAAGCATTGGGTATTCAATCACTTAACCTGAACTGTATTTGTAGACAATGTACAAACACATTTCCTCTCTCGAAAAAAAAAATAAAAAGAAAAAAATATATGTATTTTTTAATGTATTACAGACAGTGAATGAAAACAGGTCTCAGAACCAGAAAGATAAACCTAGAAAAATGGAAAGAAAATAGAATTAAATTGTAAATCATTGTATTATTAAATTCAGGAGTTCCTATTTCAGAAGGATCCATTCAACTACTAAATGCTAATAATTATAGAGCTGACTGCTCATGGTTCTGTGATACACATGACTAGTCATCATTCATGTATAACCAGAAGTCAGATTCTGGCTCTGCCCTCTTGACTATCATAAGCAGATTACTGGCAAAGTACAAAAGCAGAGACTACGACTGAATGGAAGAGAATGTGAGTGGAGAATGATAACAAGTCAACGGAGGTTTAGGGATTCACAAAAAAGGAGGAAGAAACCTGACATCATATCTTGTTCTTTTCAAAATGTCTCCGGAGACTTGGACTTTACCTCTTGAGCTCAAATTAAAAGACACAATTAATACATATCAAAAAGACTTTAAAAAGTATGAATATTTCTTTCTTTGTTGTACAAATTTCATTTTAGAAATTTATTCATATTAAAATGACAAGATAAGAGCAAAAACACAGATGTATTGAAGTTCATTAGAATATGACATTTTGAAGTCAGAAAAAAGGTAGAAACATCACTGATTAAATAAATTATGGCATATTAGTAACATGGAATATAATGCAGTCATTAAAGTTATAATGTATTCAACTTGGTCATAATTCTATATTATCAAAATTGTATGTGAGAAGAAGGAATAAAAAACCACCTACATAAAAATATATGTAGAAATTTTGCCAATAACTTAGTGATCTCTAAAGGATGTGTATTGTGGTTGCTATATTTTCCTTTCCTGATTTCTATAAGCATTGTTTTTTATTGACATAAAATGTTGGAAACATAATGGGTCCTAGAAGAGGACCAACTACTGTCAATTTACTAATACAGTGTAATTCCTAACTCCATTTTAAATTATTATCCTTATACCCATAGAAAAATATAACTCTCATTCTTCATCAAAGAAGCTTCTTTTTGCTGTAGAGACCCTTACAGAAATCTGCAACTAGTCAGAATGCAGAGAAACACTGGCTATAGTGTAACAATCCTAATAGACACATCTACAACCCAACAACAACTACACCTATGGCTCAGGGAATATCACAGAAGAGGGAATGGAGATATTTCAAGAGCCAGAGGAATAGGATGACTTCTGCTGAATAGTGTCCTCTGTACATAATATGGGGAAGCTGTACCTATGAAATTTTAACCATATGGTTGCCAGAATGAGACTTGAACAATGACACCATCAGTGGTTATACCAATATGGATGGGGGGAGTCTCATAAGGATCCACTTGTCGATGAAGATTTATAGGTAATTAATGACTTTTAAGACAGGCAGTATCAGTCTTAACTAAGGGAAGAGGTGTCCGATAGGTTGTCCAGTTCTAAGTGGTCAGCTCTAAACAGATACACATATGAGCAACATCAAATGGACTCTGCATGTTGTAGGTAATATTCCTCTTCCTGACAATAATTAAAGAAGAAAAGGTCATGAATTTGAGGAGTGAGGTGGACACTTAAAGTGTTAGAGTGGGGAGAGGGAGGAGAGCAAATGCAGCAAATACAGTACTCATGTCTGTAATTCTCAAAAAAAAAACTAAAAAAAATTAAATATAATTTAATTTAAAAGGTAAAATGAAAAAAATAAACTTTCAAAATAATGGTATAGTTGCCTGAGAAACACTGACTTTTGAATACCCCTTTTTAATGATTAACACAAATTATCTATTTTCTTTATTCATTTGTGATAGAAGCACCAATTTCCTGAAGCTTTTGAGAATCTATAAGGAAGGCTAAATGTATAAACTGGCCTGGTCCAGTGTTCTTTATGCTCATGGATTTAATAGACACCATGATTACATATGAATGAGAAAGCACATGGACATTGCCAGACTGGAAGACACTTAGATTATACCATTTTGGTATTTGAGAAAAACTGCTTTTCACATAAAGCAAAGAGTCTTCTAGCATCTGATACAGCATGAGCACTCTGTCCACTGTGGTGTGAAAGCTCAGTAGAGTGGAAAGATTGATCCATCGAGTTTCATCAGTAGACACCAGAGTCTATGGGTATCCTCACTAGAAATCAGAGAGATAGAGAGATGAAGACGGATACACAGAACTAGAAGACATAGGTTGCTCATTCTTTCTCATAACGGCAAATGCCAACTAAACGTAATTTTCTTTAAATACTACCATTGACAAAACCCAAGAGTTTTGAGCAAACAGATGTCTACAAAGAAATTTATTTTCTAAAGTGTAACTGGGAAAATACAATGTGCCAAGTTGCTATACATTCTGTTTCCAAGACAAAGATATTGGCAACTTCTCCATTGCTCGCTACTGGTAGCTGGAAGACGCTCCAACAAATGAAGAGCAAATGGCACTTCTGAGCTGGGCAGAGTGGTTTACTGAGCCATTTAATAACTATTTATAAAGCATCTACTATGTAGAACACTGTGCGGTTGGTACCAATCACAACTGGATTAAAACTCTCATCCTTAAGCAATTTATTTTACATGTTAAAGGCAAACTAAATTGGCAAACCAACCCCAATTCCATTTTCACCGTCTCTTGAGTGAATATTCCATACAACAAAGTAATGCATCAATTTCTAAAGTTTTAAAATATGGAGTACAGTATATTTGTGATGGCTAAACAGATGAAGAATTTCAAATCATTTCAAGCTCTTACTGGAGTGAGCATGTTTCTGGAAATGCTTGAGTTTTTCAGAAGCAATGTTTTAAAAGGTATTTTTCTTCATTATTGCTTCCTTCCTGGAGAGGTCTCAGATAGAAACCTCATGAATGAAGAACCAAAATGAGGAGATATTTAAATCTATACACCTTTGATGCTTTTTTTTTCTTTTCTTTTTCTCTTCTTTTCATCTTGTGGTCTGTTAATCTTGAGCTCTTGGGTGTATGTTTAAATATAACATTGCACTACTGCAAAAATGCAATGTATTTCTTTCTATTCCTAAGTTGTTCCCTATCTATTTTTGAAAACTGATTTAAAGGCTCATCTTTTAACTCCTTAATCTAGGCAAGCTGTTTGTTGGTTCCATTCTCTCAACTGTTGAGTAATAGTTATTGGAGTCAAAAGGAAGCACATTGGCCTGTATCAAATGTTGTGGGCAAGATTCTCCTCTCACACGACTGTGCCAGTGCACCTGAAAGCCTACTAGCAACACACTCTGCTCTCTGTATTCTGGCATCTTGTAGCCACCATCTGCCAAGCCAGGTCCAAAATACTTCATTGATGAAATTGTAGAGAATACAGAGTTATATTTGGCCCCCAAACTTCAAAATTGAAAGAACTACACTATAGTTTACGAAATAATGAAAGCTTAACAGTTTAGCCCATGTGTTCATGATCCCTTCAAATTCCTTATTTTGGTCTCTTACCTCAGCACACTGACTTCCTCCTCCTGGCCTACTTCCAATGTGTTTAAGATCCGTGCTTGCCCATCATAGTTAAGGTGTACTCTCCCATTCTGCTTCATATCAAGTTCATTCCCTGCCCATAGTATTTGCTCCTTCTGTTTGTTCTCTTTTACTAGAATGGTCTCCTATCCTTTCCTGAACTTTCCCATCCTCATCCTACTATTACTACCATCTGCTCTCAGTTCACACTTCATTTTCTCTGGGAAGTGTTCCCTGATTTTCAAACCAAGTTCTTCTCTTAAGCATGTTCTTCTGACCTGAAAGGAAGCTAGTATAGTTGAAGCAAATGAAGCAAGAGTAGAAATCTCATGTGAGGTTGGAGAGGTAGGTGTGGGACAGATGAAGCAGGGTCTCATTGGCAGAGACACTGACAATTGGTTAGTATCAGGTTAAGTGCAACAAAAGACATTAAAGTGAGTAACAGAGATTATACTTAATGTGGGGGCTAGATTTGCATGAACTTGACACAAGCTAGAGTCATTTGGAAAGAGGGACACTCAAATGAGAAAATGATCTCATCACATCACCGCTGGGCAAGCAAATGGGACATTTTCTTTATTGATGTTGAGTGTCTGTGGGATCTGAGCACACTCTGGGTGGTGCCACCCCTGGGTTGCTTGGCCTGAGTGCTGTAAGAAAGCAGACTGAGCAACCAGTGGAGGGCAAGCCAGTAAGCAGTTCTCCTCTATGGCATTAGTTTCTGTGCTGACCATCCCTGAATGATAGTCTATAAATTATAAGATGAAAAAGACACTTTCATCCACTAGTTCCTTTTGATCATTATTTTCTCAGCGCAAATTAAGACACTTGGGTTTTAAAAAGAGCAAAACAGCAACAGCAGCAGCAACAACAACAACAACAGCAACAACAACAGCAAATCATACTTTTTATGGAGAACTGTGAAGAATATTCACAAAAGGAGTGTGTATGAAAAACTATGAGGCTACTAATTATAGTCTAGTAGGAAGAAAATGGTGGCTCAGTCTATGCTGATAACAGTGGATCAGGGGAGCTTAACCAGTTTGATAAACCAATAAACTAAATTCATAAAATCTTCAGTAGGATTAGAGTTAGAAGGCATGGGAAATTGAGTTCAAGACTATGCCTAGGTTGTGCAATTTGAC
Source organism: Rattus norvegicus (assembly GCF_021556685.1). Classification (NCBI taxonomy): domain Eukaryota; kingdom Metazoa; phylum Chordata; class Mammalia; order Rodentia; family Muridae; genus Rattus; species Rattus norvegicus. Next base: position 101,846,575 of record NC_141554.1, read on the forward strand.
AACTGATAGGAGACCAGCTTGTATAGTTATGCTTATGTGGGGGCCAGACTTGGATAGATAGAAAATTTGTGTTGGCTGTGGCTAACTGCAGTTTTAGTTCTAAACTACTTTGTCAAGTAGTGCAAGGGAGAATGCTCTATTATACTATCGCAGCATCATAATTATAGCATACAATTAGTGAACATGCACATATCCCTTACATATATTAACTCACTTAGACATCAATGAATGATAATGTTTATGATTTCATCATTATCATTATCACTATTGCAATATATAGAGCCTGTCTTTCTAGACAGAGTTAATACAAGTAATTTCTCTTTAGCTATTTCTTCTTGGAGATTTCATATAGGCAACTATATGGCATATCATAGGCACATTCTTCAGGGAAATCCCAGGGTGACTGAAGAGACAGTTGTCATTAATTCGATCTTACTTTTGAGGGATTTGACATTGTTTATGTGTGTAACAAATTTATAAACCTGCTCTTAAAGTGGCTTGCTTTCATTTCTTGGTTAACTATTAACTTCATTTGTTTAAAGTGATTATATGTAAAATTACCCCCTCTTCTTTTCCTTATTTTCTAAGGGTACATACATAATGACTGATGCATTCTCACTCAGTCTAGAAAAGAGCTTGATAAAGTTAAAAATGAAATGTCATTTCTTTTGGAGAATTCAGCTCAACTGAGAAACTGAAATGACAGTTTCTTTATTTTTCAAAGATGTCTTTTTTACATTTCATTTAAACATGTGATCCTGTGTCTCTGTGCGTGTACACTTCGGTGCAGGAGCTTACGGAGACCAGAAGGGGACGTCTGACCTTCTGAAGCTCAAGTGACTGGCATTTGTGAGTCAGCAAATTGGGTGCTGTGAACTAAAGCTGGATCCATCCTTTGGAAGAGCAACAAGCTCTGAGCCATCTGAGCCTGTAGGTAAATTTTATCTTTTAAAATAACAGTGTATAAACTAGAGGTATCAGTTTCCTCTGGCCTACATACTGACAAACTGAGTAACTCAATATGTTTGTGAGTATCTTAGTTTGGAGTACCAGGAACTTGATGTGTCCATCTACTCCAACAAAATATCAAGGTATAAGAAACTGGCCTGGGTATTCTGGGAAATCAAGTCAAATAGGGAGGTTATTTGTTAATGCCAGTTGTGATCATCAACACCATCTTTGCTTCATTTTGGAACACATTTGAATTTGCCTAAGATGTAGAGAGTCAAAACTGACTTATTTTCGTACACAAAGAAATGTTTTCATGGAGTTGGTAAGATGGTTTGGTGGATAAAGATGCTGGTTGCTAAGGCTTGTGACCTGAGTTCCGCTCCCAGAATCTACTTAATGGAAGGAGAGAACCTATTTCTGACCTAAACACACAAATGCTTGCCTCACCCAATTGTGTGCACAAACATCTACAGGCATATGGTTGGGTTGGGAGAGAGGAAGGGGAAGGGGGGTATATGATGCAATTATAATCTCAGAAATAAAAAAAAAACAATTAAAAGGAACAAATGAAGATCATTAGCAAGTATCCATTACTCTGGGTATGCAATAGTATTACTTCAATAGTATTCCCTTTTAAGATTGTTTTAGGTGGAAATGTTTTGACAAATACAAACAAAAATGGCAAAGGGATGTGGACAATAGAGCATACATTACTATGGGCTTATAAAGACCCATCGGTTTGGTTTCAAGGTCTACTGTAATGATCTCAGAACTTTCAATTCTGTCAAGTATAGTAAAACAGTAAATAAGACATGACCCAAGTAACTAATTTGAGGTGGTAAGTGAGATTTCAGATTCAAAACAGTCTGTAGAGCTCAATTTAGGCTCGCTATACATGTTTATCCCCATTCACAAAAGAACTGGGAAAACCTTCTGAGGAAGGATTGCCAAAGAAACACTTGTTGGGATTTATATGCAGGGAAAGCTCTTCCATCCAGAGGAAAAGATGATACAGGAAGCTGAATTAATGTCGCTGCCAAAACCCCGGATAAACAGTAACTTACAATTGGGCAATTTATAATCCACAGTGACAGGAAAAGCTGCTTTAGTCTCTTTGTGATGACAGTGGCAACTTGAAGCTATCCACACCACGAAGGAAGAAAGCTGATGGAGTCTCAGAGGCAGTCTGTGTCCTTGCTCCAAAGTTGATTTGCCCACATAGGCAAATGCACATAGGAGGTATGACTTTGCCATTCACACTGGTCCAGATGGTGCTGTCCAAAGCCAGAATCCCTGGACCACCAGAGAAGCATGGAGAAGCTCACAGCTACTCCTGTATCAAATGCTGGCTCCTGTAGCAGGGAAGTGATGGAAGCTTGCCAAACTTTTCCAGCAAAAATCCTACTGAATCCTTTTTCTTACTTTCATCCAAGTCTTGACTTGAAATATTAGAGTTGTAAAATAACAGTTAAGAAGAAACTTGTATTTTTTTTGTCCATTTTAAGGACTATTTCTGGGGCTTTGGATCATGACATCATCAAAAATTAAACGTTAAAAGAAAGAAACCTCTTTATTTTTCATCAAATTGCAGTTGATGTAGAAATAGTGGGTTAAGAAACACAGAATACAGACAAGCCTGGGAAACCAGAAGAGACTGCTCCCTGCACACACATCTCGGACACCAGAGGAAAAAGCCAAAGACCATCTGGAACCCTGGTGCACTGAAGCTCCCGGAAGGGGCGGCACAGGTCTTCCTGGTTGCTGCCGCTGCAGAGAGCCCCTGGGCAGCATCCCACGAGCGAACCTGAGCCTCCGGACCACAGGTAAGACCAAATTTTCTGCTGCAAGAAAGCTGCCTGGTGAACTCAAGACACAGGCCCACAGGAACAGCTGAAGACCTGTAGAGAGGAAAAACTACACGCCCGAAAGCAGAAGACACTGTCCCCATAACTGACTGAAAGAGAGGAAAACAGGTCTACAGCACTCCTGACACACAGGCTTATAGGACAGTCTAGCCACTGTCAGAAATAGCAGAACAAAGTAACACTAGATATAAGCTGATGGCGAGAGGCAAGCGCAGGAACCCAAGCAACAGAAACCAAGACTACATGCCATCATCGGAGCCCAATTCTCCCACCAAAACAAACATGGAATATCCAAACACACCAGAAAAGCAAGATCTAGTTTCAAAATCATATTTGATCATGATGCTGGAGGACTTCAAGAAAGACATGAACACACTTAGGGAAACACAGGAAAACATTAATAAACAAGTAGAAGCCTACAGAGAGGAATCGCAAAAATCCCTGAAAGAATTCCAGGAAAACACAATCAAACAGTTGAAGGAATTAAAAATGGAAATAGAAGCAATCAAGAAAGAACACATGGAAACAACCCTGGATATAGAAAACCAAAAGAAGAGACAAGGAGCTGGAGATACAAGCTTCACCAACAGAATACAAGAGATGGAAGAGAGAATCTCAAGAGCAGAAGATTCCATAGAAATCATTGACTCAACTGTCAAAGATAATGTAAAGCAGAAAAAGCTACTGGTCCAAAACATACAGGAAATCTAGGACTCAATGAGAAGATCAAACCTAAGGATAATAGGTATAGAAGAGAGTGAAGACTCCAAGCTCAAAGGACCAGTAAATATCTTCAACAAAATCATAGAAGAAAACTTCCCTAACCTAAAAAAAGAGATACCCATAGACATACAAGAAGCCTACAGAACTCCAAATAGATTGGACCAGAAAAGAAACACCTCCCGTCACATAATTGTCAAAACACCAAACGCACAAAATAAAGAAAGAATATTAAAAGCAGTAAGGGAAAAAGGTCAAGTAACATATAAAGGGAGACCTATCAGAATCACACCAGACTTCTCGCCAGAAACTATGAAGGCCAGAAGATCCTGGACTGATGTCATACAGACCCTAAGAGAACACAAATGCCAGCCCAGGTTACTGTATCCAGCAAAACTCTCAATTAACATTGATGGAGAAACCAAGATATTCCATGACAAAACCAAATTTACACAATATCTTTCTACAAATCCAGCACTACAAAGGATAATAAATGGTAAAGCCCAACATAAGGAGGCAAGCTATACCCTAGAAGAAGCAAGAAACTAATCGTCTTGGCAACAAAACAAAGAGAATGAAAGCACACAAACATAACCTCACATCCAAATATGAATATAACGGGAAGCAATAATCACTATTCCTTAATATCTCTCAACATCAATGGCCTCAACTCCCCAATAAAAAGACATAGATTAACAAACTGGATACGCAACAAGGACCCTGCATTCTGCTGCCTACAGGAAACACACCTCAGAGACAAAGACAGACACTACCTCAGAGTGAAAGGCTGGAAAACAACTTTCCAAGCAAATGGTCAGAAGAAGCAAGCTGGAGTAGCCATTCTAATATCAAATAAAATCAATTTCCAACTAAAAGTCATCAAAAAAGACAAGGAAGGACACTTCATATTCATCAAAGGAAAAATCCACCAAGATGAACTCTCAATCCTAAATATCTATGCCCCAAATACAAGGGCACCTACATACGTAAAAGAAACCTTACTAAAGCTCAAAACACACATTGCACCTCACACAATAATAGTGGGAGATTTCAATACCCCACTCTCATCAATGGACAGATCATGGAAACAGAAATTAAACAGTGATGTCGACAGACTAAGAGAAGTCATGAGCCAAATGGACTTAACGGATATTTATAAAACATTCTATCCTAAAGCAAAAGGATATACCTTCTTCTCAGCTCCTCATGGTACTTTCTCCAAAATTGACCATATAATTGGTCAAAAAACGGGCCTCAACAGGTACAGAAAGATAGAAATAATCCCATGCGTGCTATCGGACCACCACGGCCTAAAACTGGTCTTCAATAACAATAAGGGAAGAATGCCCACATATACGTGGAATTTGAACAATGCTCTACTCAATGATAACCTGGTCAAGGAAGAAATAAAGAAAGAAATTAAAAACTTTTTAGAATTTAATGAAAATGAAGATACAACATACTCAAACTTATGGGACACAATGAAAGCTGTGCTAAGAGGAAAACTCATAGCGCTGAGTGCCTGCAGAAAGAAACAGGAAAGAGCATATGTCAGCAGCTTGACAGCACACCTAAAAGCTCTAGAACAAAAAGAAGCAAATACACCCAGGAGGAGTAGAAGGCAGGAAATAATCAAACTCAGAGCTGAAATCAACCAAGTAGAAACAAAAAGGACCATAGAAAGAATCAACAGAACCAAAAGTTGGTTCTTTGAGAAAATCAACAAGATAGATAAACCCTTAGCCAGACTAACGAGAGGACACAGAGAGTGCGTCCAAATTAACAAAATCAGAAATGAAAAGGGAGACATAACTACAGATTCAGAGGAAATTCAAAAAAACATCAGATCTTACTATAAAAACCTATATTCAACAAAATTTGAAAATCTTCAGGAAATGGACAATTTCCTAGACAGATACCAGGTATCGAAGTTAAATCAGGAACAGATAAACCAGTTAAACAACCCCATAACTCCTAAGGAAATAGAAGCAGTCATTAAAGGTCTCCCAACCAAAAAGAGCCCAGGTCCAGACGGGTTTAGTGCAGAATTCTATCAAACCTTCATAGAAGACCTTTTACCAATATTATCCAAACTATTCCACAAAATTGAAACAGATGGAGCCCTACCGAATTCCTTCTACGAAGCCACAATTACTCTTCTACCTAAACCACACAAAGACACAACAAAGAAAGAGAACTTCAGACCAATTTCCCTTATGAATATCGACGCAAAAATACTCAATAAAATTCTGGCAAACTGAATTCAAGAGCACATCAAAACAATCATCCACCATGATCAAGTAGGCTTCATCCCAGGCATGCAGGGATGGTTTAATATACGGAAAACCATCAACGTGATCCATTATATAAACAAAATGAATGAACAGAACCACATGATCATTTCATTAGATGCTGAGAAAGCATTTGACAAAATTCAACACCCCTTCATGATAAAAGTCCTGGAAAGAATAGGAATTCAAGGCCCATACCTAAACATAGTAAAAGCCATATACAGCAAACCAGTTGCTAACATTAAACTAAATGGAGAGAAACTTGAAGCAATCCCACTAAAATCAGGGACTAGACAAGGCTGCCCACTCTCTCCCTACTTATTCAATATAGTTCTTGAAGTTCTAGCCAGAGCAATCAGAAAACAAAAGGAGATCAAAGGGATACAGATCGGAAAAGAAGAGGTCAAAATATCACTATTTGCAGATGACATGATAGTATATTTAAGTGATCCCAAAAATTCCACCAGTGAACTACTAAAGCTGATAAACAACTTCAGCAAAGTGGCTGGGTATAAAATTAACTCAAAAAAATCAGTTGCCTTCCTCTATACAAAAGAGAAACAAGCCGAGAAAGAAATTAGGGAAACGACACCCTTCATAATAAACCCAAATAATATAAAGTACCTCGGTGTGACTTTAACCAAGCAAGTAAAAGATCTGTACAATAAGAACTTCAAGACACTGAGGAAAGAAATTGAAGAAGACCTCAGAAGATGGAAAGATCTCCCATGCTCATGGATTGGCAGGATTAATATAGTAAAAATGGCCATTTTACCAAAAGCAATCTACAGATTCAATGCAATCCCCATCAAAATACCAATCCAATTCTTCAAAGAGTTAGACAGAACAATTTGCAAATTCATCTGGAATAACAAAAAACCCAGGATAGCTAAAGCTATCCTCAACAATAAAAGGACTTCAGGGGGAATCACTATCCCTGAACTCAAGCAGTATTACAGAGCAATCGTGATAAAAACTGCATGGTATTGGTACAGAGACAGACAGATAGACCAATGGAATAGAATTGAAGACCCAGAAATGAACCCACACACCTATGGTCACTTGATTTTTGACAAAGGAGCCAAAACCATCCAATCGAAAAAAGATAGCATTTTCAGCAAATGGTGCTGGTTCAACTGGAGGGCAACATGTAGAAGAATGCAGATCGATCCATGCTTATCACCCTGTACAAAGCTTAAGTCCAAGTGGATCAAGGACCTCCACATCAAACCAGACACACTCAAACTAATAGAAGAAAAACTAGGGAAGCATCTGGAACACATGGGCACTGGAAAAAATTTCCTGAACAAAACACCAATGGCTTATGCTCTAAGATCAAGAATCGACAAATGGGATCTCATAAAACTGCAAAGCTTCTGTAAGGCAAAGGACACTGTGGTTAGGACAAAACGGCAACCAACAGATTGGGAAAAGATCTTTACCAATCCTACAACAGATAGAGGCCTTATATCCAAAATATACAAAGAACTCAAGAAGTTAGACCGCAGGGAAACAAATGACCCTATTAAAAAATGGGGTTCAGAGCTAAACAAAGAATTCACAGCTGAGGAATGCCGAATGGCTGAGAAACACCTAAAGAAATGTTCAACATCTTTAGTCATAAGGGAAATGCAAATCAAAACAACCCTGAGATTTCACCTCATACCAGTGTGATTGGCTAAGATCAAAAACTCAGGTGACAGCAGATGCTGGCGAGGATGTGGAGAATGAGGAACACTCCTCCATTGTTGGTGGGATTGCAGACTGGTAAAACCATTCTGGAAATCAGTCTGGAGGTTCCTCAGAAAATTGGACATTGAACTACCTGAGGATCCAGCTATACCTCTCTTGGGCATATACCCAAAAGATGCCTCAACATACAAAAGAGACACGTGCTCCACTATGTTCATCGCAGCCTTATTTATAATAGCCAGAAAATGGAAAGAACCCAGATGCCCTTCAACAGAGGAATGGATACAGAAAATGTGGTACATCTACACAATGGAATATTACTCAGCTATCAAAAACAACGAGTTTATGAAATTCGTAGGCAAATGGTTGGAACTGGAAAATATCATCCTGAGTGAGCTAACCCAATCACAGAAAGACATACATGGTATGCACTCATTGATAAGTGGCTATTAGCCCAAATGCTTGAATTACCCTAGATCCCTAGAACAAACGAAACTCAAGACGGATGATCAAAATGTGAATGCTTCACTCCTTCTTTAAATGAGGAAAAAGAATACCCTTGGCAGGGAAGGGAGAGGCAAAGATTAAAACAGAGACTGAAGGAACACCCATTCAGAGCCTGCCCCACATTTGGCCCATACATATACAGCCACCCAATTAGACAAGATGGATGAAGCAAAGAAGTGCAGACCGACAGGAGCCGGATGTAGAAAAGAAGTGCAGACCGACAGGAGCCGGATGTAGATCGCTCCTGAGAGACACAGCCAGAATACAGCAAATACAGAGGCGAATGCCAGCAGCAAACCACTGAACTGAGAATAGGTCCCCTATTGAAGGAATCAGAGAAAGAACTGGAAGAGCTTGAAGGGGCTCGAGACCCTAAAAGTACAACAATGCCAAGCAACCAGAGCTTCCAGGGACTAAGCCACTACCTAAAGACTATACATGGACTGACCCTGGACTCTGACCCCATAGGTAGCAATGAATATCCTAGTAAGGGCACCAGTGGAAGGGGAAGCCCTGGGTCCTGCTAAGACTGAACCCCCAGTGAACTAGTCTATGGGGGGAGGGCGGCAATGGGGGAGGGTTGGGAGGGGAACACCCATAAGGAAGGGGGGGGGAGGGGGATGTTTGCCCGGAAAAATAAATAATAATAAAAAAAAAGAAACACAGAATACAGCTCGTACATACATGCTTTTATTTAACTGAAAAATAAGCCCATCACGATCTTACTTGATTTTTTTTTTTTTTTTTTTTTTTTTTTTTTTTTTTTTTTTTTTAGTTCATACTGGCTGATCCTTGTCACCAGAACTGGGATTAGTAGGTAACCTTCATAATAACATAAGTGTTTTCCACTCACACCTTTCAGAAAGACCTTTGCTTTTACTTCTTGATCCCATGCACTTTGTATTATGCCCGATCAATCACCCCCACCAGACAAAGAGCTCTTTAGCGGTCAGGGGCTATGCCTTGATATGTTTTGTTGCCTTCTATTCTCCCTTGCTCTAGTCCAGCTGAGTACTTTACATTAGTCAGCAGTATTTACATTAGACATTTGTAGATGACATTTTATTCCAGTTACTTATTTTCTGATGTAAGGTAGTTCCTTTAAACACAAATAAACACCCCAAATTTCTCCCATATCATACACTGAGTTAAAAAAAAATCTCTCGGTAATGTCCTAAAGACATTTCTCAGAAAAGGCATCATGAGAAATAGATTGAGAAGGAGAGAAAAAAAATGTAATTGAGTTGTCCAGACTGGGTCTGGACTGGTGGTTAAATTTCATTTTTTTTCTTTTATTAAATATGTTTTAATTTACATTTTAAATATTATCCCCTTTCTGAGTTTCCCCTCCAGAAGCCAGCTATCCCAACCCTCCTTCCCCTGCTTCTGTGAGGGTGCTCCTTCACCCACCCACCCACCCCCTCCCATTGTACGACCCTGACATTCCCCCACATTGGGGCATCTAACATTGACAGGACCAAGGGCGTCTCCTCTCATTGATGTCCAACAAGGCCATCCTCGGCTACATATGTGGCTGGAGCCATAGATCCATCCCTGTGTACTCTTGGAATGGTGGTTTAGTCCCTGAGAACTCTGGGGAATCTGGTCGGTTGATATTGTTCTTCTTCCTATGGGGTTGCAAATCCCTTCATCTCCTTCAGTCTTTTCCCCAACTTCTTCTCCATTGGGGTCCCTGTGCTCAGTCCAATGGTTGGCTGTGAGCATTTGCATCTATATTAGTCTGACTCTGGCAGAGCCTTTCGGGAGACAGCTATATCAGGCTCCTATTAGTATGCACTTCTTGGCGTCTGCATCTGGGTTTGGTGTCTGTATATGGGATGTATCCCCCATGTGGGGCCCCATGTGGGGCAATCTCTGGCTAGCTGTTCCTTCAGTCTTTGCTCCACACTTTTTCTCTATATTTCCTCCTGGGAGTATTTTTGTTCCCCCTTCTAAGAAGGTTTCAAGCATCCACATTTTGGTCTTCCTTCTTCTTGAGCTTCATATGGTTTGTGAATTGTATCTTGGGTAAACTGAGATTTTTGTGCTAATATCTACTTTTCAGTGAATGTATACCATGTGTGTTCTTTTGTGATTGGGTTACCTCACTCAGGATGATATTTTCTGTTCTACCCATTTACCTAAGAATTGTTTTTAATAGCTGAGTAGTACTCTATTTCGTAAATTTACCACATTTTCTGTATCCATTCCTCTGTTGAAGGACATCTGAGTTCTTTTGAGCTTCTGGCTATTATAAATAGGGCAGCTATGGACATAGTGGAGCATGCGTCCTTTTTATATGTTGTTGCATCTTTTGGGTAAATGCCCAGGTTAATTTTCTTTCATTTCATTGCCATCTTCTGTTTTTGTTCTTTTTTTTTTTTTTGGTTCTTTTTTTCGGAGCTGGGGACCGAACCCAGGGCCTTGCGCTTCCTAGGTAAGCGCTCTACCACTGAGCTAAATCCCCAGCCCCTTGTTCTTTTTTTTTAAAGATTTATTTAGTATATGTATATAAGTACACTGTAGCTGTCTTCAGACACACTAGAAGAGGGCATCAGATCGTATTATAGATGGTTGTGAACCACCACATGGTCTCTGAGAATTGAACTCAGGACTTCTAGGAAAACAGTCAGTGCTCCTAAAGACTGAGCCATCTCTCCAGGCCCCCCCACATTCTGTTTTCTTTACATCAATATTTTCAGGGTCTGTACTGATGATGATGATCTATTCATTTTCTTGGTTGGGTGAGACATTATTATTACAATGAATTTAGTAAGATTAAATAACATGGTTTTATCACTATTTGAGCCCTATCATAATGGTGAGAAGATATTTCCACTAATCATGTAGAGATTTCTTTAGCACAGATACAAAGCTACCTCTTTTCGGAAGCCTTCAATGATTGTTCTGATTTATACATTTTTTTTTTCGGAGCTGGGGACCGAACCCAGGGCCTTGCGCTTGCTAGGCATGTGCTCTACCACTGAGCTAAATCCCCAACCCCTGATTTATACATATTTTAATACACTACTAGGATTGTCAGTTCTTGAGAGCAGAGCTATCTAGGTTTGTCAGCTACCCAACATTTCCTAGAAGGATGGATTCTATAGTAGCCAAAGTTTCATGTATGTGGCTCTAGAATCTATATTTTCAGAACTACCATCATTCTCTAGTCAAGTTGATACTTCTGTTTTGATGCCTTGATTTAATTTCTAATTCAACATGCTTAAAACTAAACTCACTTGAATCTTTAAATTTTCCTTTATTGTTTTATGCATTTTTCTTTTAGCCATAGACTTTACATTTCTTTGTAAACTTTGACTACATTCTTTCCTTTTCCTTCATACCCAGTTATATCTGTGCTATAACTTTTCCTGTTTCATCCAATTTGCCTGCAAATTCCACAATTTCGTTTTTCTTTACAGTCAAGTAATATTCTACTGTGAATATGAACCATGATTTGGTTATCCATTCCTCATTCAATGGCATCTTGGTGGATCCAGTTTCCTAACTACTATGAAGAGAGTGGCATAAGCATGGGCATGCAAGTTCCTCAGTAGTGAGAGAAGCTTTTTACCTCAGTGTGTAGTGGGTAGAACAGGCCCTTATATTCTACAAAGTACTGAGAATAAGTAGCTCTGTGTACTAAGCTGAATATCGGCCTGCTGCTCTACCTTCAAGGTTCAGGAACAGCATGCAGGAGAGGATAGAAAGAATGTGAGAGCCCGAGCATGGGGAGGAGTGATGTGAAATGCTATTCTCTGGATTTGACATCACTGTTGCATTTATGAACTCAGCAGGCATTGTTACCAACACAAGTCCTGTCTGGGATCAAGCCAATTAAAAATGAAAGCACAGATAGGCTTTTGAGACCTCATGTCTAGCTGAAGAGCTACTGGCAATTGACAGATGCTGGGAGAGAGTTACATTTCTCTGTAGGGAAGGAATCTGCAAGTAGGTTGCCCATGAATCCATGGATGGCCCAATATTCATGTACATATGGGCAACACTATTTCGATTCAGTGGGCTATCAAAAATAAAAATGAGAACATGAAGTTGAGAGGTGCAGGGAGCCAGCAGAAGAACTGGGGGTAGAAAGGATCAAGATACATGTTATACATGTATGAAAATGTCAAAGAATAGAATTTTTCCTTCCCATTTCCTTTTGCTGCAGGATACAAATCTAGCAATTATCAGCCCAACTTTAGTCTGCTTCAATGATCTCAAGCTTTGACTTAAGTCTCAAACACCATCTACATTGAGTCAATTATCTCTCTAATTTATTTTATCTTCTGAAAATGTCATGGTATTATGTCTTTTTTGTTGTTCAAAATTTTGCTTGGCATGACCTTTCAAGTGGTTTATCACCATCCTCCAAAGTGAAACTCGAACTCTTTGTCAAGGCATTCAATATCTTTTTCATCTAATCTCAAAGATGGCCAAAAATATATCACATGATTTTCCCATAAGAGTACAAAGAATGTAGTCAGTGTTCCTATAACAGGCTCAGTGTATTCCCTTATTTGCACCTTTTTCTCTGTTATTGATTCTATTAGGAATGGTATCAGTTTGGATTACAGAACTGAAAGTCACAATATTAAATATCAGCACCGATGTTCTGTAGCATACCTAACTCTGTACTTTAGCCATCTTTGATAACTGAATAATATATTTATTTTTTTGATAATTTATAATTACTTGTGAAAATGATAAAAACAAAACAAATGAAAGAAAATTAATTCTAATTAGTCAACATGGCATGAAAAATTTAAAATAGCAAACCCTGTCTAATCTCTGTGATTATGTAGCTGAATAACAAGTGGAACTTGGTGGTTCATTCCTAAAGTCCTTTACACCATGGAATTATGAAGATGAATGGTAACATCATAGCTCATATATAGCCAAGAGAAAACAGCTTCAAAGTATAATCAGTATTCATATTGAAAGTGTGTGCTATACATTGCAACACTTATGTATGCTTGATGAGTAATTAATTCACAGACCACATGAAGCTCAAGAAGAAGGAAGACCAAAGTGTTGATCCTTCAGTCCTTCTTAGAAAGGGGAACAAAATACTTATAGGAGGAGATTTGAAGAAAAAGTATGGAGCAGAGACTGAAGAAAAGGTCATCCAGATACTGCCCAACCTGGGAATTCATTCCATATACAGACACTCTTGTGGATGCCAAGAAGTGCATGCTCAGAAGAGCCTGTTATAGCTGTTTCCTGAGAGGCTCTACCAGAGTCTGATAAATACAGAGGGAGATAGATGCTCACATCCAACCACGGGACTGAAACAGGGTCCACAGTAGAGGAGTTAGAGGAAGGACTGAAGGAGCTGAAGGGGTTTGCAACCCATATGAAGAATAACAGTATCAACCAGTCAAGCACCCTAGAGCTCCCAGGGACTAAAACACTAACCAGAGTACACATGGAGGGATCCATGGCTTCAGCTGCATATGTACCAGAGGATGGCTTTGTGGGACATCAATGAAAGGAGAGACCCTTGGTCCTGGGAAGTCTCGATGCTCCAGTGAAGGGGAATGCCAGGGCAGGGAGGTGGGAGTGGCTGGGTGGGGGAGCACCATTATAGAAGCAGGGAGAGGGAGGATGGGATAGGTGGCCTCCAGAGGGGAAACCTGGAAAGGGGATACTTTTGAAATGTAAATAAATAAAATATCCAATAAAAAAGAAATATCAATAAAATACGTAAGTCTAGAAGTATGAATCCATATTAGTGGAAAGCTTGTGAGGAGAGACAAAATAATGACAGTGTACTACCCAACTTCACTTGTTTTTTATTATTAAAGAAATAGTAAAGAAAATGTGAAGAACAATAGTAAAGAGGTCCTGTGACAAAGTTGAGGGTCTCCAATATTCCTAGCATATGAAATTCTCGATTTCTTGATTCATTTCCATGATTGTGGGGAAAAGGGAGGAAGCAAAGAAAACAAATAGTCAAAAGGGTATTAGTTGTTGTGCATTTGGTTGTAAACAACATAAGTTCACTAAAATTAGCATAAGCATAAACGGATTTATTGAAAAGAACACAGCATCTCAAGGAAACCCTAAGTAGACCAGACAGATTGTTCCCCCATGACTAACTGAAAACATCCACTGAGAAGCTGTTGAGAAAGTGATTTCTCTTTCTCTTTCCTACCTCTTCGCTCCCTTCTTCCCTTCCTTCCCTCTGGTCTACTCAGGTCGAGTTTTATGATATCAGGAAATGCAGTAGCATTGTCTCTATATAGTTTCTGGATTTCTGAATTTTTCATTTAACTGAATGTCAGAGGCCAGTTTAATATTTCTGCATTCCACGTTCACATTCTTAGAGGAAGAATCCAATTGGCACACCCTGAGGTAAGTGTTTATCTCCATCTGATCAGCTGTAGCTTAGATGCTGGCTCAGGAGAAAAATCAGCTCAGCTGAGGTCAAATGTTCCTACATGTCCAATCATCTGTGGCTCAGAGGGAGAGGTTGTTATTAGTTATATGCTACATACGTAGTAGCTGGGGCCTACTCCTGTGGGAAGATAGTAGAAAATGGGATCATGGCATGGGAATACACCCTAAAACACGAATATTATTGATATAGGCAGGGCAAATAGAAAAGTTAAGAAAGCAGAAGAGAATAAAACAAACCCAGAAAGAAGTTTAACAATTTTAGTGTTATATAGTCATTTCATTTTGATATATTTAATACACAATTCAGGGCAATTGCTGCTTCTCATTGTTTTATTATTTATTGTTACCATTCCAAAGCTTATATTATCTGATAAGACTTTTTAAAACTTCAGACTCTGAATGATTCATGTGTAATTATAATTCAATGGCAGTTTATTACACACCTAATCTAATTTTCTATCCTAAATAAAACATCTAAATGAAAATCTAAATAGGTCTTTTATATATTCATTAACACAATATGTAAAATCAAGATGGTGTCTAGAATTCTATATGTAATGGCCTACTTTGGTGAGACAAAGTTTATCAATTATCATCCAGTTCTTTTACATTTTTTAAATTGTCCATATCCATTAGCTGGAATTAAAATGACATATTTATAAGATTAAATAGTCATGCATATAGTCCCATAGCATCTATATTTTATCATGTTCCTGTTTGAGAATGCTTCCTTTTCTTTCAGACTCATTACAAGTGTATTTTTAATCAAGTAAATTGCTGCATCATCTTTCAGTTCTTCGAACAATATCCTTGGAAAGGTCACTATGAATTTTGATACCAGACATTGACATTTATTAGCCCTGTCAGTCTTGTAGCGCAGTCTGGCCACATGTTAGGAAGGTGTCTGTGAGGTGTGGGGGCAGAGGGGCTGTGAGGGTTGGTAGAATTTGGCTTTGTAGTAGATAATAGTAAGGAAAAGTCTTAGAGAGGAGGGTCATATTCTGTCAATCACATTCAAATGTCAGTGTATCTGGAATAGACAGTTAATACACAAATGGGACTCTCTTTGGGTGGGAGTTCTTGAGATGATGGAGGTAAAAATGAAATGTTTGTACTAAAGCTCCCTAGTTTATTCATCATATCTAGGTTAATGAAGTGGAGAGGTCCTATTTTGGTACTTAAAGACACATATGTTTTTAAGTTCACCATAAAATATTTATGGACAAAATACCTGTGCCACTTTGGGCAAAGAACTTAAAGGGTTCATGAGCCTCAGTTTTCTCATTGAATTTAGTACAGGATGATCTGGCTTGCAAGGCAGTGCATTTTTCAACTTTGCATTATAAAAATGAAATAATGAGCTAGCACATGCATTGAAAGAAAAGGTTTATTCTGGAACTCATTCATAGATACCAGTCCATGATTGTTTGATGTGATTGCTTTGGGTCTACAAACCCAATAAACTAATGACTAGGAAGAAAGCAGAGAGGAACATGGGCCAACCTGTCACAGTCTTCTTTGGGAGAATGCCTTCAAAGATATAAGGACTTCTGTCATAAAGCCACTGGTTCAATTGCTTTTACCACTTCCCAGTAGCACCCTCTAGGGAGTAAACTTTTAGGACTTGATCTTCTGAGATATTCAGCAGCCACATGTTAGCATATATCTTTCAGGATTTTGATCTTATGCTTTACTAACTGTAAATCTTGATTCTATTAATCTAGGCAATTTTATCCAGTCAGGGGGTGGGATTCACAAATGATGTGATTACAAAGTACTTATGAAAAGTCTGTTTAAGCCATGGGGAATGATGTACACCCCTAATTCCAAAATGTGGGAGGCAGAGGCAGGAGGATCTCTGGGAGTTTGGTGGCAGCCTGGTATAATTCCAGGATAGTCAGCACTACATAAAGAGACCTGGTCTCAAAAACCCAACCCAAAACAAATCAAAACAAAAGTTTATTTTGCATATTTGTTGTCTTTACTCCATGGTTACATATCTTCTGTCTTGCTTCTTTGACTCTCTATTGGTGATGAGAAAAGTATTTCACTTGCAGAAAGAAGCTAAGAGAGGCTGGGTGTTTTCTGATAAATGAAAATTCATGGTAAGTGTAGCAGCCTAGAAAATGTTCTGTTCCACCTCTTTCTTTTGGCCCGGTTTCACTGTGGAGAAGTGATGTTAAACTCGAGAAATGAAAAACATGAGGCTGACTATTGTGCTGACCTAAAAAAAGAAACGAAGGGGATGAGGTCATTGAGCCAAACACTCTTTCACTCCATCTCAGGCAAGCTTTAGGAGCTGAGAAAAGGTTAAATTTGGAGGCATTTTTTAATTTGGAGATAGAATTCATTTTCTAATAGGGATGCTAAATTATATTAAAAAGAAAAGTTTATTAAAGCAGTTCTACCTGGGTGACTCTGATTAAGAAGTAGAGCAATTTTCATCATGTAAATCATGTTTTCAAATTAGATTTAAATAACATACTAATACTTTTATTCATGTTACCTAGCATTTAAAAGAAATAAATAATTTGGTTATCTCCCTGCATCTTCACTAGGTAAAATTCTATCAAAATCCCTAAGTAATTGAAATGGGTGATTTTTAGAGCCACCCAATTACAGGCATTCAGGGCAATTACATTTGTAATAAAGTTAGTTTTCACTTACATGTATCTGTTATTTCTGGTCGATGTAAGAATGTTTTTGAAATCTTTTCCTGATGAGCCCTGAATATTAGTGCACTTGTAGAGCGATATTTATTGATGCTGTCAGATAAATGTAGAGCCTATAAAAGAAGGCATGATTGTAAATTTTAGTATGTCTATTTATCTTTGTTTTTCTGCCAGCATCAATAAACAATTGCAAATGTTTTTTAGTAACCTATTGACCACGGTACCTTGAGTGGAAGTCTGGGATTTTAAAAATAATTTAATTGAAATATTAATGCAGACATGTTCTATTTAGATAGTAATGCCATAGTAAAGATAGGATTGAACTAGACCAGTGCATCTTAGCATTCTATGAATTATGACCTTTTTTGTTTGGACAGAATAAACATTAAGGGAATTTAGGTCCATGTGGTTATAAGGCTTTGACCTTTATTTACCCTTAACTGCAGTATTAGGGTTGGAGAAACATGTGAGAGCATCAGAAAAATTTAAAAGGTGATGAATTATTTAACGGATCCTGGTACAGACATTTATTCAGTGAGCCTACACATATCCTAGACACTGTGAGAGGCCACGGGGATAAAAAGATTAATTGACCTGGTCCAAATTTTCAAGGAAGTTACATTTCCAGTATTAATCTCAGAATGATACAGGAGTGTTGTAAAATTACTCAGTGTGTGCTGGGGCTGGACGATGAAGTGGGCGCAAGAGGGGAAAAGGAGAGGAGCCATTTGTGATAATTCTCACTTCAGCCAAGTCTGTTTAGTGACTTAGGTCTACAATCAATAAAAGTTATTTTGGAAAAAAATGGCCACTTTCTCCTAGAGTCTCCTGCTCTATTTTCCCGTAAAGAGTTAATTTGCCTCAGCTCTCAGGAGTAAGAGACAGATAGAAACAGAGTGGAACTGGAAGAAAACGTGAGAAATCCATTTATTTAAGACCAAAAGCTTTCTTTTAAAGCATGGGTCCTAAGTAGAGTTATTATAGGTCTAATATTATTCTACTATGTACTTAAAGGTTTGGATCACTTTGAGTTTAATGACAAAACTCTACATTTGGAAAGGTCAGCCAATGAATTAAACATGTGCTGGGTAGACGTCTGCATTGCTCTACCATTTCAAAGATACAATCCAGTGGAGAAGGCAATGTCCCTGACATACAATGGAATCAGGTTTTGTAATCTATCAGATTGTCTTGAAAGTGTTTAAAGTAGAAAAGAGAAAGAAAGGAACTCGGTTTCCTAAGAGTAAATGTAATCCATGGTTACACAATTACAAAACCCTTGCCCCCTTAAGTAAAAAAAAAATTCATTTAACTGTGCAAAATGTACAGATGAAAAGGATGTGTGAGATTATTGAGACAAAGAAAGTCTCACTGATGAGCAATCCAAGTATAGGAGTGTGAAGTGAAGCACATTGCACAGTTGGAAGGGGTTTGTGAGGAAGATTGGATGCTCTTGAGTGTGTTTTGAAGTGGACAAGGATAGAAATCCAGACATCAACAACTTCAAGGAGCAGAATTGTGTAAAAGTCTAGGCTCTAACGATCTGACAACGAAGTGATTACCAGCAAATCAATGTGATATGGCCAAGACAATCAGAGTTCATTTAAGCAGTATCAAGGACCTAGACAATGTTAAGTGATGTCAGAATCATTTCAGATAGTATACAATAGAAAGGCAAGGATATCAGTAAAGTGACACACAGTCTGCTCTAGCCTTTATTAACAACCAAGGGACATTACTTACACTGACAACTAATGTAGAGTTAAATCGTATTCATTACAAACTTCAGAGAGAGTAAATATATATCATGGGTGCAACAGAGCTGCTAGTAAACACTCAGTGGAAAAGAAAGAAGTAGACATGGGCTGGGCAGAGAGCTCAGTTGACAAAGAGTGTGCCATACAAGCATGAGGACCTACGTTTTGATCCCCAGCATCTAAATACTGAGGCTGGAGGTACAGGAGGATCCCTGAAGCTCAGTGAAATTCACTGGCCAACAAGGCTTTTGAGAGAAACAAAGATGGAGAGAAACTGAGAAAGACACTGAACCATGGCTTCTAGCCTGCATGTACAAATACGTGTACACATGCGTGCACAACTAAATGTACAACCCCAAACACAGAAAAATAAATAGATGCAATATTTTCCTCTACTGACCTCCTCCAGCTCCGTTTCTGGAATAGCAGCAGCTGCAACATTAACAATCTTAGCAATAAAGAAGATTGAAATATGGCTTATTGAAATATGCAGAAGGGCAGCATTGAAATGCGAGGGAAAAGTCTAAGTAGTAAATCCATAACAGGAAGGGACTAAAGAACAGCTATGCGAAAGTATCACTCCTTCAGTACTGCTTAGAGCAGAGCTGGTGCACACACAAAATATGAAGGGAGGCTGTTAATTAGCATTCACACGAAGTTTTATTTGGAGAGGATGTTTTCTGCATTCATATTACTATTTTGCAAGGCATCAGTGAAAGAATTCAACTAGCAGGAATTTTGTTTTCCTTTTCTTCTTCTTTTGACAGGATCTTGCTATGTACCACAGGCTGGCTTGGAATTTGCCACAGAGCTCATGTCGTCTTGACCTCATGGTCTTCTTGCCTCTGCTGCTTGATTGCAGGGATTAGTGCATGAGCTTTCACAACCTGTCCAATGAGAAGTCAACCGTTTCTGCCTTATTCATGTTAGATGACTTTCTCCCATGAAATCCTGGTCCTTCTATAAGGATGCTATTTTAATGATCTAACTGTACACTTTGCACGCAAAGTGCATCCTTGTCCCCAGAGAGATAACATTCCAACATGGCTGCTTTAAGCAGGAAAACACTTCAGCTGCATTTTGAAGTACATAAACCCCAGTGGACAAACAGTGTACAGGGGCAGATTCGTTGTGCAAGTGAATGTGGGCAACTCAAGAATGGCGTTCCCAGAGTAAATTGTTACTTTTTCTTTGAGGTAAGAGCTCATACGTTAAGATAATTTACCTCTTCCAGGAAGACCATTTTGCACTCTGAAGAAATAATTTAGATCAAAAGGGTACCAATTCAGTATCATTAAACCTTTCAGGAGCTACATTTTTCTATTATAAGCAAATCCTGGAGAAGGCAATTTACCTCAATTAGATGATCACTTTGAATTCAGGAGGGAGTATATTTTACTTACCTTACTTATAGTCATCAATTTTCCTTCGATTGCCCAGGTGTGTACGGAATCATGTTATGTATTATATGCAAGCTTAATAAAATAAGACCAGCTTCCTGGTTGCTGCCACTGCAGAGAACCCGTGGGCAGCACCCCACGAGCGAACTTGAGCCCCGGGACCACAGGTAAGACCAACTTTTCTGCTGCAAGAAAGCTGCCTGGTGAGCTTGGGACACACGGAAGCAGAATTCCTGTAGAACCGGGCATGTTCTGTGTTTAACGGAAGTCCCACACCCGCGGATCCCGGCCCGCAGCAGCTCTCTGCCCCCAGACCCTGTGAGAGAGAGACCCAACCGCCTGGTCAGGTGGGCACTCCTGAGGCTGCAGAGCGGAAGAGACCACTAACACTGCTCACCCCTGCCCACATCCCTGGCCCAAGAGGAAACTGTATAAGGCCTCTGGGCTCCCGTGGGGGAGGGCCCAGGAGCGGCAGGACACCTGCCTGAGACACCACCGGAACCTGAAAGAAACAGACCGGATAAACAGTTCTCTGCACCCAAATCCCGTGGGAGGGAGAGCTAAACCTTCAGAGAGGCAGACAAGCCTGGGAAACCAGAAGAGACTGCTCCCTGCACGCACATCTCGGATGCCAGAGGAAAAAGCCAAAGACCATCTGGAACCCTGGTGCACTGAAGCTCCCGGAAGGGGCGGCACAGGTCTTCCCGGTTGCTGCCGCTGCAGAGAGCCCCTGGGCAGCACCCCACGAGCAAACCTGAGCCTCGGGACCACAGGTAAGACCAAATTTTCTGCTGCAAGAAAGCTGCCTGGTGAACTCAAGACACAGGCCCACAGGAACAGCTGAAGACCTGTAGAGAGGAAAAACTACAGGCCCGAAAGCAGAACACTCTGTCCCCATAACTGACTGAAAGTGAGGAAAACAGGTCTACAGCACTCCAGACACACAGGCTTATTGGACAGTCTAGCCACTGTCAGAAATAGCAGAACAAAGTAACACTAGAGATAATCTGATGGTGAGAGGCAAGCGCAGGAACCCAAGCAACAGAAACCAAGACTACATGCCATCATCGGAGCCCAATTCTCCCACCAAAACAAACATGGAATATCCAAACACACCAGAAAAGCAAGATCTAGTTTCAAAATCATATTTGATCATGATGCTGGAGGACTTCAAGAAAGACATGAACACACTTAGGGAAACACAGGAAAACATTAATAAACAAGTAGAAGCCTACAGAGAGGAATCGCAAAAATCCCTGAAAGAATTCCAGGAAAACACAATCAAACAGTTGAAGGAATTAAAAATGGAAATAGAAGCAATCAAGAAAGAACACATGGAAACAACCCTGGATATAGAAAACCAAAAGAAGAGACAAGGAGCTGTAGATACAAGCTTCACCAACAGAATACAAGAGATGGAAGAGAGAATCTCAGGAGCAGAAGATTCCATAGAAATCATTGACTCAACTGTCAAAGATAATGTAAAGCAGAAAAAGCTACTGGTCCAAAACATACAGGAAATCCAGGACTCAATGAGAAGATCAAACCTAAGGATAATAGGTATAGAAGAGAGTGAAGACTCCAAGCTCAAAGGACCAGTAAATATCTTCAACAAAATCATACAAGAAAACTTCCCTAATCTACAAAAAGAGATACCCATAGGCATACAAGAAGCCTACAGAACTCCAAATAGATTGGACCAGAAAAGAAACACCTCCCGTCACATAATTGTCAAAACACCAAACGCACAAAATAAGGAAAGAATATTAAAAGCAGTAAGGGAAAAAGGTCAAGTAACATATAAAGGGAGACCTATCAGAATCACACCAGAATTCTCGCCAGAAACTATGAAGGCCAGAAGATCCTGGACTGATGTCATACAGACCCTAAGAGAACACAAATGCCAGCCCAGGTTACTGTATCCAGCAAAACTCTCAATTAACATTGATGGAGAAACCAAGATATTCCATGACAAAACCAAATTTACACAATATCTTTCTACAAATCCAGCACTACAAAGGATAATAAATGGTAAAGCCCAACATAAGGAGGCAAGCTATACCCTAGAAGAAGCAAGAAACTAATCGTCTTGGCAACAAAACAAAGAGAATGAAAGCACACAAACATAACCTCACATCCAAATATGAATATAAAGGGAAGCAATAATCACTATTCCTTAATATCTCTCAATATCAATGGCCTCAACTCCCCAATAAAAAGACATAGATTAACAAACTGGATACAAAACGAGGACCCTGCCTTCTGCTGCCTACAGGAAACACACCTCACAGACAAAGACAGACACTACCTCAGAGTGAAAGGCTGGAAAACAACTTTCCAAGCAAATGGTCAGAAGAAGCAAGCTGGAGTAGCCATTCTAATATCAAATAAAATCAATTTCCAACTAAAAGTCATCAAAAAAGATAAGGAAGGACACTTCATATTCATCAAAGGAAAATTCCACCAAGATGAACTCTCAATCCTAAATATCTATGCCCCAAATACAAGGGCACCTACATATGTAAAAGAAACCTTACTAAAGCTCAAAACACACATTGCACCTCACACAATAATAGTGGGAGATTTCAACACCCCACTCTCATCAATGGACAGATCATGGAAACAGAAATTAAACAGTGATGTCGACAGACTAAGAGAAGTCATAAGCCAAATGGACTTAACGGATATTTATAGAACATTCTATCCTAAAGCAAAAGGATATACCTTCTTCTCAACTCCTCATGGTACTTTCTCCAAAATTGACCATATAATTGGTCAAAAAACGGGCCTCAACAGGTACAGAAAGGTAGAAATAATCCCATGCGTGCTGTCGGACCACCACGGCCTAAAACTGGTCTTCAATAACAATAAGGGAGGAATGCCCACATATACGTGGAAATTGAACAATGCTCTACTCAATGATAACCTGGTCAAGGAAGAAATAAAGAAAGAAATTAAAAACTTTTTAGAATTTAATGAAAATGAAGATACAACATACTCAAACTTATGGGACACAATGAAAGCTGTGCTAAGAGGAAAACTCATAGCGCTGAGTGCCTGCAGAAAGAAACAGGAAAGAACATATGTCAGCAGCTTGACAGCACACCTAAAAGCTCTAGAACAAAAAGAAGCAAATACACCCAGGAGGAGCAGAAGGCAGGAAATAATCAAACTCAGAGCTGAAATCAACCAAGTAGAAACAAAAAGGACCATAGAAAGAATCAACAGAACCAAAAGTTGGTTCTTTGAGAAAATCAACAAGATAGATAAACCCTTAGCCAGACTAACGAGAGGACACAGAGAGTGCATCCAAATTAACAAAATCAGAAATGAAAAGGGAGACATAACTACAGATTCAGAGGAAATTCAAAAAATCATCAGATCTTACTATAAAAACCTATATTCAACAAAACTTGAAAATCTTCAGGAAATGGACAATTTCCTAGACAGATACCAGGTATCGAAGTTAAATCAGGAACAGATAAACCAGTTAAACAACCCCATAACTCCTAAGGAAATAGAAGCAGTCATTAAAGGTCTCCCAACCAAAAAGAGCCCAGGTCCAGACGGGTTTAGTGCAGAATTCTATCAAACCTTCATAGAAGACCTCATACCAATATTATCCAAACTATTCCACAAAACTGAAACAGATGGAGCCCTACCGAATTCCTTCTACGAAGCCACAATTACTCTTATACCTAAACCACACAAAGACACAACAAAGAAAGAGAACTTCAGACCAATTTCCCTTATGAATATCGACGCAAAAATACTCAATAAAATTCTGGCAAACCGAACTCAAGAGCACATCAAAACAATCATCCACCATGATCAAGTAGGCTTCATCCCAGGCATGCAGGGATGGTTTAATATACGGAAAACCATCAACGTGATCCATTATATAAACAAACTGAAAGAACAGAACCACATGATCATTTCATTAGATGCTGAGAAAGCATTTGACAAAATTCAATACAGCAAACCAGTTGCTAACATTAAACTAAATGGAGATAAACTTGAAGCAATCCCACTAAAATCAGGGACTAGACAAGGCTGCCCACTCTCTCCCTACTTATTCAGTATAGTTCTTGAAGTTCTAGCCAGAGCAATCAGACAACAAAAGGAGATCAAGGGGATACAGATCGGAAAAGAAGAGGTCAAAATATCACTATTTGCAGACGACATGATAGTATATTTAAGTGATCCCAAAAGTTCCACCAGAGAACTACTAAAGCTGATAAACAACTTCAGCAAAGTGGCTGGGTATAAATTTAACTCAAATCAGTTGCCTTCCTCTATACAAAAGAGAAACAAGCCGAGAAAGAAATTAGGGAAACGACACCCTTCATAATAGACCCAAATAATATAAAGTACCTCGGTGTGACTTTTACCAAGCAAGTAAAAGATCTGTACAATAAGAACTTCAAGACACTGAGGAAAGAAATTGAAGAAGACCTCAGAAGATGGAAAGATCTCCCATGCTCATGGATTGGCAGGATTAATAAAGTAAAAATGGCCATTTTACCAAAAGCAATCTACAGATTCAATGCAATCCCCATCAAAATACCAATCCAATTCTTCAAAGAGTTAGACAGAACAATTTGCAAGTTCATCTGGAGTAACAAAAAACCCAGGATAGCTAAAGCTATCCTCAACAATAAAAGGACTTCAGGGGGAATCACTATCCCTGAACTCAAGCAGTATTACAGAGCAATAGTGATAAAAACTGCATGGTATTGGTACAGAGACAGACAGATAGACCAATGGAATAGAATTGAAGACCCAGAAATGAACCCACACACCTATGGTCACTTGATTTTTGACAAAGGAGCCAAAACCATCCAATGGAAAAAAGATAGCATTTTCAGCAAATGGTGCTGGTTCAACTGGAGGGCAACATGTAGAAGAATGCAGATCGATCCATGCTTATCACCCTGTACAAAGCTTAAGTCCAAGTGGATCAAGGACCTCCACATCAAACCAGACACACTCAAACTAATAGAAGAAAAACTAGGGAAGCATCTGGAACACATGGGCACTGGAAAAAATTTCCTGAACAAAACACCAATGGCTTATGCTCTAAGATCAAGAATCGACAAATGGGATCTCATAAAACTGCAAAGCTTCTGTAAGGCAAAGGACACTGTGGTTAGGACAAAACGGCAACCAACAGATTGGGAAAAGATCTTTACCAATCCTACAACAGATAGAGGCCTTATATCCAAAATATACAAAGAACTCAAGAAGTTAGACCGCAGGGGAACAAACAACCCTATTAAAAAATGGGGTTCAGAGCTAAACAAAGAATTCACAGCTGAGGAATGCCGAATGGCTGAGAAACACCTAAAGAAATGTTCAACATCTTTAGTCATAAGGGAAATGCAAATCAAAACAACACTGAGATTTCACCTCACACCAGTGCGATTGGCTAAGATCAAAAACTCAGGTGACAGCAGATGCTGGCGAGGATGTGGAGAAAGAGGAACACTCCTCCATTGTTGGTGGGATTGCAGACTGGTAAAACCATTCTGGAAATCAGTCTGGAGGTTCCTCAGAAAATTGGACATTGAACTGCCTGAGGATCCAGCTATACCTCTCTTGGGCATATACCCAAAAGATGCCTCAACATATAAAAGAGTCACGTGCTCCACTATGTTCATTGCAGCCTTATTTATAATAGCCAGAAAATGGAAAGAACCCAGATGCCCTTCAACAGAGGAATGGATACAGAAAATGTGGTACATCTACACAATGGAATATTACTCAGCTATCAAAAACAACGAGTTTATGAAATTCGTAGGCAAATGGTTGGAACTGGAAAATATCATCCTGAGTGAGCTAACCCAATCACAGAAAGACATACATGGTATGCACTCATTGATAAGTGGCTATTAGCCCAAATGCTTGAATTACCCTAGATCCCTAGAACAAACGAAACTCAAGACGGATGATCAAAATGTGAATGCTTCACTCCTTCTTTAAATGAGGAAAAAGAATACCCTTGGCAGGGAAGGGAGAGGCAAAGATTAAAACAGAGACTGAAGGAACACCCATTCAAAGCCTGCCCCACATGTGGCCCATACATATACAGCCGCCCAATTAGACAAGATGGATGAAGCAAAGAAGTGCAGACCAACAGGAGCCGGATGTAGATCGCTCCTGAGAGACACAGCCAGAATACAGCAAATACAGAGGCGAATGCCAGCAGCAAACCACTGAACTGAGAATAGGTCCCCTATTGAAGGAATCAGAGAAAGAACTGGAAGAGCTTGAAGGGGCTCGAGACCCCAAAAGTACAACAATGCCAAGCAACCAGAGCTTCCAGGGACTAAGCCACTACCTAAAGACTATACATGGACTGACCCTGGACTCTGACCCCATAGGTCGCAATGAATATCCTAGTAAGAGCACCATAATATGTAAGCAAATGACCTATAATGTTAAAAAAAAACCCCACCACTAACAACAAAACAACAAAAACAAGCCATCACCTCCACTAATTACATTGAACTCGTTTTGTGTTGGCCATCTACCGTCCAGCACGGGGCCTGCCCTTAAGTGTGTATACCCAATTGGAGAAAACTAGAGCTTCTGGGTTAGGAATGGGAGCTTGCGAGATCTTTTTCAGCTTGCTAGCCTGTTCTTCATTACCTACCTAGAAGCACGTGAGCCTTGCTCCTTAGAAGAGCCAGGGGAAATCCCAGGACTGGGCTGCGGATGACTGGTGGGCTTGGAAAAGACAATTTGTTTTGTCTTACTTACCGGTTTACTTACTATTCTTCTCTGAAGGAATACAAAAGTGCCAGTAGTGATTTATGACTCGCAAGGATTCCACATGTCACAAAGATCTCACCTTGGGTTCTCCTATAGAGCGAGACCATTCTAAGCTTAATTATAATGTGTATAACAGGACACACAGGTGGATCTTCAATTAAGCAGCCCAGCAGCACAGAAAGGTGGAAAGCTGTGGCCCCCGCCTCTCCCCTTACCTGACATCTTCATGCAGGCACAGCAGGAAGTGAGGTCCTTTCCCAAGTACCTTAGGAAACTCAAGATGACCAGGGGACTGTGGCTCACAGTCAGTTCCAGGCTCACGAGAACCTAGGTGTGGTAGGCAATGATAGGGATGTGTGCTTTTCTTATATTGGATAATTAAATGGCTGTAACGTGTGCTCTTTCTGAAGTTTGGGAAGGTCACTTAAAACCATCTTGAAAAAATGTGCAGGGCCAGCATGTGAGCAGGAAGAGGGATTCCAGACAGAGGCTAAGGCCGAATGACTTCTGCTATGTGCTCTGCAGACACCGCCATCAAGGGGCACCTTTCCCACCACAGGCAACCTCACTGTTAGGACATGTTTAATATTTTAATGTAATCTTGTTAATCCCAGGGATGTATGCTTTTAGATTCAGAACAATTTTCTAGTAGATGGAATGCCTTTTCTAATAAAATGTGATGAATTATGAAAAAATAAAATAAAATAAGACCAAGTCCCTGGTTCTAAGTGGCATGTGTTCAAGAGTTGTGTAGCACATGTCTCTGTTCTTGGTAAACACATAGGAAGGTCTCAGCTTTCATGGCACAGAACAGTAAAGGTTTTGTGTTTGACAGGAAGTTATCTGAGAACATAGAACAGATCTGGCCTAAATCATAGATATGATAAGGACGAATTTTAACAAATGAAAGTGCTTTAAATATTAAGCCCTATGAAACCACTAATTACATTTATTATTTAAAAGGCATACTTGGAGGAAGTAAAGCAAAGAAAAATTTAGGGAAAATATCTAGAATTAGTGCCTAATAAGCTTCTCTCTGGATGTCCAAAGAGTAGGTAAAGGTTACTGGTAGGAAATCTATTACTGCAATGAATTAAAGTGGGAATACAGAAAATGTGCTGGGGGAATGAAAAAATCATTAG